>NC_057800.1:44022977-44063264 GCF_018294505.1 Triticum aestivum
ACGCACTTCCTTGCGTGCGAAGATGTAGCTGGTGGGTCCCAGCAGTCAGGGGGGCGAATCGTTTTTTTTTTGCCCGGACGCACTTCCTTGCATGCGAAGGTGTAGCTGGTGGGTCCCAGCAGTCAGGGGGGAAATGTTTTTTTCGCGAAATACGGTGGCCCATCCGGTGGGTCCCTGCTGTCAGGTGGAGGAATCATTATTTTCCGCGTAATAAGGAGGCACTTCCTTGCTGCCGCCGTGGACCCAGCTGTCAGCCTCTCCACGTATAGTCCACGTCCGATGGAAGTCCTTCCTTGACCACATTGACCATGCCGCGCCGAGAGCACCAGGGCGGTGGACGACGGCGAGGCCTAGGAAGGGGATGACGCGGAGCCGGTGAAGACGTGGAAGTGGATGCCCACGCGGAGAGGAGTATGAGGGTTCACTCGTTCGGCTGCGGTGTGAGGCTGCCGTCACCGCAGGGCCTGGCCAGCAGTGGGAATAGTATGGGCGGTGAGGCCTCCGCGGCAACACAGCCGACCACGGGAGGCAGGAGCAGGTGGCACCACCGGCGCTGCTTTGGGCAGCTGCAGCAAGAAGACCAGAGGTTGAAGAAGCACTACGGCCGTTGGATGGACATCATACGGTCACTACAGCTAGAATCGTTTATATTGACTAAGTTGACAAAGCCCTTGGTACGTCAACTTAGTAGGCCCACAGGTCAGCTTCCGAAACAGTGCGCCCCAGATGTCAGGGGGAGGAATCATTTTTTGGGCGGGTGAAGCTAGAATATCCGAGATTGAAGAAGAAGCACGGCATCCGTTGGATGGACATCCAACGGCCACTGCTGCTAGAACCATGTGCTGACTATAAGTTGACAAAGCCTTGCATACGCGTCAACTTAGTAAGGCCAGAAGTGTGTGGCAGAGAACTTATAGCCCATTTGAGATTTGTAAGAATTGGTAGCCCATTTTTGAATTCTAATGGAATTTACTACAGCCCATTTACAGTTTGTTAAAAGTACAGCCCATTTCAACCAACGGTTCAAAACAGAATTCAATAAAATTTCCCACATTTTGACGGGATCCGAAATATTTTTATCCCGAAATTTCTAGTCAGATTAAATACAATTTCAATATAAATTTATATTACGTAAAAATCCAACGAAACATTGCGCTCACAACAATTAATGAAATTAAAATTTTCAATATCCAAAAATAATATTTTATAAAGTAATCACGTGTTTGGTGCATTTTTTATAGTTACTGCCCAATTTTTATAATTACATCCCATTTATTATTTCTTAAAGCCCATTTTCTTGTTAAGCCTAATGCATCCCTCCAAGGAAAGATTTGCAGCCCAGCGGGGCGGAGAATAACAACTTGACCTTGCCTGGGTATTCCTAAAAAAAGTATAGCTGGGCTAGCCATTTTCAGCTTGAAAAAATTAATATCTGGGCTAGATATCTGGCCTGGGCTAGACGGGCCACAACCCGCCCAGTTAATACCTGCAGCGATGTTTTCGTTGTTGTTCAGAGGAGAAAAATTAATATCTGGGCTAAACATCAAAAAACTCTGCAGTGCTCACACCTCAAAAACACAAATACTGCTCGAGCTGCTTGGTCCCAGCTGTCGGCTGCTTCATGTGCAATTCTCTCGTTTATTGACTACTACATAGGTTGACAATGGTGTGGGACTGTGATGTCAGGAAAGCAGGGGGAAGCAAAATAAATTACTCCAGCAAGCGCTTCCACCTCTGCCTCGTTGTCTCCCGTGGAAACCCCTTTCCTCCCTTTTTTTTGCTCGGGCAAGGACCAATGCATGCAGCACGTCCATGCGGTTATTAGGCAAGAAATAAAAGCGCTTTGCATGCTATGAATTATGATATCCTGCATGGGTAGCTAATAAGGCATCCGCTTAACTGTTGTGATTAAATGTTGTGTTTAGAAGAGATAAATATTCTTCTTTTCCACCAATCTGCTTGCACCTAGGTCATGATGCACCTTCTAATACGACTTATTCACCTAGATGGAGGGAGTATAGTTTTATACATACATACATACATACATACATACATACATACATACATACATACATACATATATATAATAAGGAGGCACTTGCGTACGTGAGGCTATGGACCTGGTGGGTCCCCATTGTCATCATCTCCAAGTAAAGTCATCTCCTCGCCCGCGCGCGCTTTCTGCCCGAAACAGTCAGCGCCGCCCGCCCTGCTTCCCGGTGCAGGCGATTGCTCCGCCTTCAAACGACACAAGTGCCGTCCGTTCGTCCATCTGCCGCCCACATTAATGATACGCGGTTGCCGAGGCGGCTACTCCAGCGCCACACGTTCATCCCTCCGCCCGCCCACCATTGCTATATAAACTGCTGCGTCGTCCATAGCCGAAGTCATCCGCATCCGTTCCCTTTCTCCTGTCCACACCACTACTACCCACCATGGCTTCCTCGCACTCCAGCGCTCTTCAGGACGGGCGGACGACGGACCACAAGGAGATGGCAGCCATTACTGCCGACCGGCTGGCCGGCAGGCAGCCGGAGGACGACGACATCCCAATGGAGAACATGGTAGTCGACGATCTGGCGCCAACCCCCTCCTCCGCGCCATCCTCGCCGGTGCATTGTACCATGACCATCGGCGAGGCCCGTGCCCAATATATGGACAGTGTGAGGCAGATGCGTCAGGGGCAGTTCCGGGAGGCGCAGGCCGACGCCGCCTACAACCACCATCTCCTCCAGGAGCACCTGTAGGCGGAGGAGCAGATCGCCGTGGAGCGGGCGGAGCAAGAGGCGCTGCTTGACTCGTACCGCTCCGCCCGCAAGGGCCGCCTCGAGCGCTGGCGTTACAACATGCGGGTGGCGGAGGCTGCGGCCGCCTACAAAGAGGCTAGCAAAGAGGGCGATGAAGTGGGCGAGGCGCTGTTTGGCGAGACCGAGGACAAGGCAGAGGACAATGCTGGTTCCGATGATTCCCCACTCGGCTGGCGTCGACGAGGCCCTACTCTGCCGAGGCCCCACGGCGCCAACAACGAGGCAGAGCACACCGCCGGCTCCGCTGAGGCCCCGCCCCGCCAACAATGAGGCATAGGACATCGCCGGCTCAGCCGAGGCCCCACCCTGCCGGCAACGCGGGGGAGGATTTCCACCGCTCCGCTGAGGCGCCGCCCGCCGGCAACGAGACAGAGGACATCGCTGGCTCCACCGAGGCCCCGCCCCACTGCCAACGAGGCCGCGCCACACAGAAAACGAGGAAGAGTAGAACACGGTAGGTCGCCGCCGCTCGGGTCCAAGTAAGGCCACCGCTCCTACCCTCCTGTTGAAGCCAAGCTGGGCGGGTTGACCATTGACGGCCGGTTAGCTTCTTGGCGGCGACATGGAGTCGGGGAGTTCTGCTGGAGAATAACGCTGCTTCTACTTAACTACTAGTGCAGTTGGCTGACTGACACGTGGGCCCAACAGCCCACATGTCAGTTACGCAACTCCACCTGCAGTTTAGTCACTGAAGCTTCTGTTCGGCTCAGCGGGACACAGGTGGGTAGCTTCGATTAATTAATTATACCTCCTTCGTCACCAAGCTTCCTCCTTCGTGGATCTCATTGGCACTCTTGATGTGGAAGAAAAGGCGAGAGCAAAGGACACACATGCTTGAGCAATTGAGGGAGGATCTAGTGCCAATATGGTACAGAAGAACTTCCAGCCCCACAAGTTCAAGAACAAGGGCAAGTTTGATGGGAAAGCAAAGTTTGATGGGAAGAACAAGGCTGTGCAACACACGAACTTCAAGAAGAAGAATGGCAAGAAGAAAGGTGATTGTCATGTGGTGATCCTGATCATTGGGCTCCTAGTTTCCCTAATCGCTATGACAAGCTAGGTGGGTTGACCACTAACAGTCGGTTAGCTTCTTGGAGGCGACGTGGAGTCGGAAAGCTATGTTGGAGAAGGACACTGCTTCTACTTAACTGCTGGTGCAGTTGGCTGACTGACACATGGGCCCAACATGCATCTAGGCCACATGTAAGTTACGCAACCGCACCTGCAGTTAAGTCACTGAAGCTTCTGTTCGGCTCAGCGGGACACAGGTGGGTAGCTTCGGTTAATTAATTATACATCCAGCGCACCCCTTTTTAGTTGAAGAATGTATGAAATGTAATGAAATCCGGCATGTTTATATGAACTCCGAGCGTGTATGAATGAATTTATTTCGATTAGTTCAAATTCCTGTATCACTGGCATTGGATGAACATGCAAAACAATACGTACTAGCATTATTCCCAGGGTGATCACCTCGTTTGCAGCAGTTTCACATGTACTCCCTCCGGTCCTTTCTAGTTTGCATACAAGTTTTGTCTGCACTCAAAGTATCTCTACTTTGACCAATCTTATACAAAAAAGTATGCACTTTCACAATGTGCGAAGTAAAAAGGAACAAAAGGAGTACAAAGAGTTTGAGCAGCTTTTTAGTGTTTCTGTACATTGCAATCAAACACACAGGCCTGGCAATCCGTAGAGAACATTCAAAACAATCGATGATTATGCATCTCAGCGACTCACATGTCAGAGGCAATATTTACTTCACAACTAAAGAATAAAGAAAAAATTGATCGACGCTGCTGACTCCAAAGGGTGTCCCATTCGAAAATATCAAACACATGTCTTGCTAAAATCAATGAGAAAATTTTGACAAGGTTGTCCCATTCCAAAATATCAAATGCCTGCGATTGTGGAATGGGCAGGGTTTGCCATCAGTTCGGACATTGACATGGCACCTCGTGCTAAATAAACCAGCTGTTCTTTTTGTGCAGTTCCACCAAAATCAACCAAATTCGCGCGTAGCTTGTATGATTTCGCCCATATATGTTGCAACGCCTTGAACTTATCGGCACCTCCTTTCTTGTGGTGGAAATGAATGATTCGATGTATTCAGAACATTTTGTGCAGTTCGCATTGAAATCAAGCTGAGCACCCCTATTTGCACAAATACAAAAAAGTGATTAGTATAGAGAAAACTATACTATGAATTAACAGTTTCAACAGGCACATACATGGTCCATGTAGAGCACACTTTTAGAAAAATGGAACTCACCAGAAAGAATCCTAGAACAACATTGTACTCACGCATCACAGCAAAAAAATGGAGATTTTGTCAGTCCTTCTGAGCTGAAGTTAGTTTGGTCTTGTGGGGATTAATGTAACCATCCTTCAACTGCTCCTTCTGATGATAAGATAGACAGGGCTTCTTCATCCTGGCATAATCGGAACTAGTCACTTCACATACTCCATATTCTTCTTCAGAGGAAGATGATCCTGTTGTGCAAAGACAAGAGGACTACTAAATGCTAGCATCACCGTTTGCTCGAAAAAAAAGGAAAGGAAATATTTAAAACAACACAGACGAAGCACTTCTCAAGGACAATACCACTTTTTCATAACAGTATCTAAACGGTAGCACAACACCAATAGAGATGACAAAGCTCAATCATATGGATGAAATCAGTGGGCGAGTGCCAACCTTTGTCAGGAGGCTTATTGTGTAGAGCATACAGATGAAGCAATTCTCTGGAACCATCTGTTGCTATGTACGGTGGTGGCCAAGCTTACTATATACTCCTTGATTAGTTTAATGTTTCCAACATCTTCTTGTGCAGTTCCACTAAAATATATGGTATCTTCAAAGAAGATCCCTGTTTGCACAAGTAGAGATAATTACATATTACATTAAGAGTGGCATCAAATCAGTGGCAAAACAATTGCTCATTCCAGCCATAGCAATAAATTAAGATGCAAAACTATATCATTACTTGTGCCATCACAGTTCCAGTGCTTCATTACAACTCCGGGAGTTGATTTTTGTTTTTCTTCCCCTTGTTCTTCCCCTTGATCACTTGGTTCAATAACAAACAAGCTTCGCCTTCAATGTAAGATTTGGCATGTCAATTAGGGAGCACAAGTATAGTACTAAACTTAATTTTCTGATGAAAGTGGCAAAATACAGGCCAGCAGTTGTGAAATATCCTTATCTTACCTCAATGGGATATTATGGTGCACATACAGATTGGAAGTCTTATCTCCATTTGTGCAGTTCAGTAAAATCAAGCAACATTATCATACAAGTAGCACAACATATGAATGCACACTGGAGAATCATGTGAAAGAAGGCTAGTACTGACCTCTCATGATGCGGAATTCAAACAACTCACAAGAAGAAGATCTGAACCAAATTCACCTTAACGGATAGGAAGTAAGATCTCCTCTTGTGCAGTTCCACTAAGATCAAGCAATCAAGCAACGTTGTCGGTGTGACATTTTGGTTGAACTGCACAAAACACTCTTAAAACAAAATGTTTTGTGTAGTGCAACAAAAGGTTACAATGGCAACGAGGTGAAGCAGATAACCCTGTTTACACAGAGGTGCAAAGGAAACAATTAGTGGTCAATAACGGTGGATGACACAGAAGCCAACAAAAAGAAGCATCTACCTTATCTAAATGGAAAAGAAAGCAAGACAGTAGCATTTCTCAAACGGTGGCATTGATTAATATTAACATAGAGATTATATTAACAATAAAATTCGTTAAACATGTAATTTGCTTTTAACTGTGGCATTGCATCAATTTTCCAGCGGCATTATTAGAGGGTGTTTGTTTACAGGGACATTTTGGTGTAGGGACTAAAAAAACTTCGTGTCAGTCCGTGTTGGTCCCAGTTTTGTTATCAAATGCCTTTCCCTATGTGAGCGCGGCAAATCTAGTCCTCCTCAAACTCTACAGCCTTGTCCCTTCCTTTCCTTTTTGAACTAGTACTTTCGCCCCGTCCTTTCCTTTTTGAGCCACGTCCTAGATTTATGCGATACAACTTTCCCCACTACTTTCCCCCATTCCTTTCCTCTTTGAACCACGTCCTAGATTAATGCTATACAACTTTCCCCTTCATTTCCTCTTTGAACCACGTCCTAGATTCATGCTATATACAACTTTTCCCACTACTTTCCCCCACTCCTTTCCTCTTTGAACCACGTCCTAGATTCATGGTATACATGCAGGTAGAGCAATGCATGTGGAGTAAGTAAATTATACCTTAAGGTTCTTGGGGCGTGGTTCGGTGGGCGACGTGACGGCGGCGAAGAAGAAGGGGTCGGAGGCCCTCCCGTGCCGCCGCTGGGTGGAAAGTGAACAGCTGCGCCGTTAGTCCCTCGCTGACGGCGATAGCGTTAAGCCTCCTTCCCTTCCCGGCAGACGGATCCTGCCGGCTCTTTGAGCAGCAGTGAGGGGAGAGAGAGGCCAACGTAGTCTAGTTTAGATTTGGAGAGGGAGAGAGAGTGTGAAGAGAGCAACTACAAGCGTTGAGGCTCCAGCGGGAGAGGGCGAGAGAGTGTGAAGAGAGCAACTACAAGCGTTGAGGCTCCAGCGTATATATATATATATATATATATATATATACTGGAGAGAGAGTGTGAAGCGTGCAAACCCTAGAAAATATCTTGACCAGTCAAAGAATCCTCCTGGCACAAATTATTCTCAAGTGTAGTTATCGAACTCGAGACCTCAAGTTTGATGAGCGAACAGGCTAACCAGCTACACAACCCTCCCGTTATGTTCAACGAGAGGGAAATAAACTTTTATACATTACTGCATTCGTGTGACAAGCATGCCGTGTTTTTTTGTGTGTGTGGGAGTCATTGGGATTTCAATCATAATCGTGTCATGTGGCTTTGGTGGTAAGACTATCCACAGTGGTGCAGAAATCACCTTACCTCTCTCCATGTAGGACGTTGGGTCCCACCAGTCATAGGGTGAAACAAACAAATTAATAAGAAAAATTAAAAGCGCCAGCGGTGTATCTTACCTCACACATCTCGCTACTGCTCGGGAACACTGTCCAATTGATCCCTCTATTCGCTCACGTACTATTTTAAGTGAATCCTTATTATAACATGCACACAAATTTTGGGCACTTGTATTCGACTTAAGTCAGTGTGCCGCCGTATCTCGTATACTTACTACTCCCTCCGTCTAGGTGTAATAAGTCACGTTAGAAGGTGCAACGGGACCAAGGTGCGTGCATGTGCGTGTGTGTGTGTGTGTGTGTGTGTGTTTAACACCATGTGTGTGTTAGAGAGAGCGACAGATCGACCTACTCCTACAGAGAGATGTTGTGTAGTGTACGATTTTAGCCGCGAGAGTTGGTGCATCCTCTCATTTCCGGGCGTGTCCGGTAGGGACATGCGGACAGCTCCCACGCCCGCTCCTGACTAGCCTGGCCCACCCAAAGCCCCTCCATCGCGCGCGCGCTTCCCACCTGAAACGGTCAGCGCCGCTCCAAAGAATCGGTGCCGCATTCATGCCCGGGCAGAGCGGACGCGACCTCTCACTGGCGCAAGAGTGATGGTTGCTGTAGGATCGAAAGTATGTCTAGAGGGGGGTGATTAGACTACTTGACCAAATAAAAACTTAACCTTTTCCCAATTTTAGTTCTTGGCAGATTTTAGCTATTTTAGGACAAGTCAATCAATCATCACACAATTCAAGCAAGCATGCAAAGAGTATATTGGCAGCGGAAAGTAAAGCATGCAACTTGCAAGAATGTAAAGGGAAGGGTTTGGAGAATTCAAACGCAATTGGAGACACGGATGTTTTTCCCGTGGTTCGGATAGGTGGTGCTATCCTACATCCACGTTGATGGAGACTTCAACCCACAAAGGGTACCGGTTGCGAGAGTCCACGGAGGGCTCCACCCACAAAGGGTAACGGTTGCGCGACTCCACACATGGCTCCACCCACGAAGGGTCCACGAAGAAGCAACCACCCACAAAGGGTCCATGAAGAAGCAACCTTGTCTATCCCACCATGGCCATCACCCACACAGGACTTGCCTCACTAGCGGTAGATCTTCACGAAGTAGGCGATCTCCTTGCCCTTACAAACTCCTTGGTTCAACTCCACAATCTTGTCGGAGGCTCCCAAGTGACACCTAGCCAATCTAGGAGACACCACTCTCCAAGAAGTAACAAATGGTGTGTAGGTAATGAACTCCTTGCTCTTGTGCTTCAAATGATAGTCTCCCCAACACTCAACTCTCTCTCATAGGATTTGGATTTTGTGGAAAGAAGATTTGAGTGGAAAGCAACTTGGAGAGGCTAGAGATCAAGATTCATATGGTAGGAATGGAATATCTTGGTCTCAACACATGAGTAGGTGGTTCTCTCTCAGAACAGATGAGTTGGAATGGTGTATGTGTTCTGATGGCTCTCTCTTTGAATGAAGAGGAGGTGGAGTGGTATATATAGCCTCCACACAAAATCCAACAGTTACACACAGTTTTCCAATCTCGGTGGGACCGAATCAACAAACTCGGTCGGACCGAAAATGTAAACCTAGTGACCGTTAGAGATTTTCGGTGGGACTAACATGCAACTCGGTAGGACCGATATGGTTAGGGTTTGGGCATAACGTAATCTCGGTGAGACCGATTACACAAACTCGGTGAGACCGAATTTGGTAATTAGCTAACCAGAGAGTTGGTCAGGCAAACTCGGTGGGACCGATTTGCTCTTTCGGTGAGACCGAAAAGTTACAAAGGGGAAACACTGAATTTACATTGCAATCTCGGTGGGACCGATTCGCTCTTTCGGTGAGATCGAAAAGTTACGAAAGGGAAACAAAGAGTTTGCAATCCCATCTCGGTGAGACCGAGATCCCTATCGGTAGAACCGAATTGCTAGGGTTTGGCAGTGGCTTATGACAAGTGAAACTCGGTGGCGCCGGATAGGAAGAATCGGTAGGACCGAGTTTGGCTTAGGGTTTAGGTCATATGTGGATATGGGAAAGTAGTTGAGGGTTTTGGAGCATATCACTAAGCACATGAAGCAAGAGGCTCATTAAGCAACACCTCATCCCTCCTTGATAGTATGGGCTTTTCCTAAAGACTCAATGTGATCTTGGATCACTAAAATATAAAATGAAGAGTCTTGAGCTTTTGAGCTTGAGTCAATCCTTTGTCCTTAGCATTTTGAGGGTTCCACTTTCACATCCATGCCATGCCAATCATTGAGCTTTCCTGAAATAATCATCTTGGAATAGCATTAGCTCAATGAGCTATATGTTGTTATGAATTACCAAAACCACCTAGGGATAGTTGCACTTTCAATCTCCCCCTTTTTGGTAATTGATGACAACATATAGATCAAAGCTTCGACAAATGATAATAAGCATGAAATATATCATCGCTTTGAGAAGTATGTGATAAGTAAGAGCTCCCCCTAAGTTTGTGCATATTTAAAATTTTCTTTGGACTGCAAATGCACAAGGAGTTAGAGTCATGGGTTACTCTTCCATGTCACATACATCTTGGTGGAGCGCTTAAAATGATAAGAATGAAATACATGCACTCATCACCAAGAATAGTGAATGATCACATAAGATAGATAAGATAATAGCATTAAGCAAGCATTAAGTGTAGCTTATGATCAAACACATGATCATCAATGTCTCACAAGCAATGACATAGTATCTCAAGCACTCAAAAGCAAACAAGTTCGAAAAACCACCAAATAAAGCAAGAGAGAAAAAAACAACACACTCTCTCTCTCTCTCGAAGCCTATGATCTATACATCTTCTCCCCCTTTGGCAACAAGTTACCAAAAAGTTCCTAGAAAATTCATAGTGCTAGATCGACGCTCAGGCTTGATCTTCTGGTGGTGGTGGAGTCCGGATCACTCCAAGGACGAAGGCTTCTGTAGATGCTGAAGTAGACGCTAGAGTTGGAGCTGAAGTAGATGCTGGAGCTGGTGGAACTGAGGCTGTAGCTGGTGCTGAGGTGGTGGCTCTGGTGGCAGCAACTGGCATGGCAGACGACCTCGGACCTCGTGGCACTCTGGCAAAGGCATCAGTGGTAGTCCTGCCTCTCCTCTCCTGCATGTCATCCTGGAGCTGCTCCACTACAGTCTGAATCTCTATCACCTTGACATCCAAGTCATAGAACTTTTGTTGCATGATCCTCTCTAAGCTTGCCTGGTTCTGAGTTAGGGTGGCTAGTCCTTTCTCAATCTGCAGGGTGGATGCAATCAGGTAACCAAGCTGCTCTTGTTTAGTTTTCAAGAAATACTCAGATGCCTCTTGAGTTTGCATCTTGGCAGCTTTCTCCTTCCTTGCCTTCTCCTTCTTTTCTTGTGCTTGGGCAGACGATGGCTCATTCTCAGTCATGACAACTTGATTGTCCTCAAAATCTGGACGGATGGGCAGGTGTTCCTTGTCCAATAAATATATGCCCATGCCCATCTTAGAGTTGATGAGCTCCTGAATTTGAGGTGCATATCCACAGCTCCTCTTCTGATTTGCTGCAGTCCTCTTGATAGTCTCTACTATGAGGCTCATGACCTTGAACTTCTGTGGCACATCAAAGACATGAAGCAAGTTGATTGCATGGCCTCTGATCATCTTGTGATCTCCAGACTTGGGCAAGAGAGTGTGCCTCAATATCCAATTGATTGTTGGTAGCCCTGACAGAAGATAGTGCACTGAGCCAAATTTGAAAGTGTCAAGAGCTTCATTTGGAATTTCCTTGTATATGTTGGACATTGAGTTGTGGTCCATCTTCTTCTTGGCATAAATGTCCAAGTCATCTGCTTGCTCCTCTGGGGCATTGATCAGTTGAGCCCAGTCAGCAACTGTAGATTGGTACCTCGTACCCTCAGACATCCAAGTTATCCTCCCATCTGGATAAAAGTGTGCCGTGGAGTAGAATTGCATGATAAGCTCCTCGTTCCACTTTGTGAGCTTCTGCCCAACAATGTCAGCAACTCCACAAGCACTAAAGCTGTCATACACTCCAGGGTAGTGTTCCTCATTTTCCTTCATGTAGGTCCAGTCGACCCATCTCATGTCACAAACAATGGGCTTCTTATCTAGCAGCACTGTCTCATAGAAGTCCTGTTGTTCCTTGGTGTGAAATCTGTAATCCACAGCAGTCCTTCTCCTTGAAGCATACGGGTCTGCTTCTCTCCACTTCCTCAGCCCTGAATCTCTCTTGAGCTTCATGTCCTTAGCCACAGGATGAGCATCGTTGTGGTCTGGGATCTTGGGCTTGAGCTTTCTAAGAACTTGCTCTTCATCCTCTTCTTCAGCAACAGTCTTAGGCACTGGGGCCTTGTTCTTCTCAGCTGCAGGAATGCTCCTTGTACTTCTCGCTGGTGCTGTCTTGACCTTTGATGCAGCCTTGGGCTTAGATGCAGTAGCCCCTGATTTGATAGCATCACCCATTAGCTTGGGTACCTTAGGTGCTGGTGCAGCAACCTCTTCTTCCTCTTCCTCTTCCATAATGGAAGCCTTTCCAAGCACTCTGGCTACGGTCTTCTTGACCCTTTCCTTCCTCTTCTTGCCTTCAGCAACAACTGGCTCTTTGGGTGCGGGCTTTTCAGTTGAAGCTCTAGCCTTTGACATAGGCTGCCTGCCTGCTGGCCTTTTTATCTTCAGTCCTGGCTTTGTGCCTTGAGCTGGCTCAACTCTCTTTGATGTGGCCTCTTCCTCTGCCACATAATCTTCATCTTCGGAGTCTGAAGTTCTCTTCTTCCTCTGTCTGGTGGCAGCTTTTGGCAGATTGCTTGGGGTACTTCTGCTGCCATCATCTGAAGAGCTGGAGGGACTAGTGCCCTCACTCATCTGCACTTGCTGCTCTGACAAGTTCTGGCTGTCTCTCTGATCAGACATGCTGCAAGCTCTGACTGCTGACCCTGTGAATAGTTTATAGATGAGGTAGAATAGATGAGCATCACAAAATGCAGAGATTTTTGCAAAAGAATGATCCAAAAATTTAGTTTTAGTTTCCCACTGAAATCATCTCGGATCTACCGATTTTTAAACTCGGTGATACCGAAGCAGTTTTGGAACCTAAACTAGTGAACTCGGTTGGACCGAGTCACAGTTCGGTGGCACCGAGACTGCTAGGGTTTCACAGAGTTCCAAAATCGGTCACACTGATAAGTAATTCTCGGTCAGACCGAGTCTCACTTGTGCAATGGCATAAGCCAAATCGGTGGGACCGAGTTTTTCAACTCGGTGGGTCCAAGATGGTTTCGGTGGAAACCTAACCCTAAAATTTTCGAATCAAAGCTAATCTACGGGCGTATTGACTGGATAGGAGTGTTTCAATCGTGGCAAGAATCATGATGATCACAATGTGCTGAGAATTGGATTGGAGAATAGCACAAAGATCGAGTCCATACCCTAGCTCGGCAGAGACTCGCTACGGCGGCAACGGCGGGGCAGAATTCCCGTTGACGGCGACGGAGACCAGCGACTGGAGGCGGCTGGCGGCGAGAAGATGATCCAGAGACCATGTTGGCAGAGCAGGCTATCGCGCGGGTGAAGGGGTTCGGAGAAATTTACAAATTTTGCCCATGACTATATATAGCCTGACCCTGTCGGTGTGACCGAGTGGAACAACTCGGTGGCACCGAGATTCATAACTGCATGCAGTTACTGAAACTCGGTGTGACCGAAGTGTTCAAATCGGTTGCACCGAGATCGAAAACCTAGATCAACTTAATGATCTCGGTAGGACCGAAAGTGGGGTATCGGTCAGACCGAGAATCATATAGAGGTTTTGGAAGTTTAAGTCTATGACGAATCGGGGACTCCGAGCGCTCCTCACACAGAGTGGTTCAAATCTGACTTGATCAAATTTTGTGATGTGGCATGAATAGAGTTTGAGACGAGAAAAGCATAGATAGCTAGAGGAGGTTCTTAGGCATTCTTGTCCATCCACTTAGCAAAGGAAATAAACCCAAACGATCAAAACAACAAGTGGATGTCCTCGAATGAGTAAAATATGCAACCAGCATGCTCACACAATAAGATGGCAAATGAAATATGTGGCAAGGCATGCACAACCAATTCTAGCATCTATCAAGCAATTTGCGATGTCAAGGTCATCTATATATGAGTATATTGACTTAGGAGTCAAGTGAGAACACTTGATCATAGGTCATACTCATCGTTTAAGCTCAAGTGGGGTTACCACTTTTACATAAAGCATTGTTGTGTTCACATCTTTAGAGTTGCTTTAGCTCAAGTCTTAGAGTAAAGCTCCCCCTAGATGTGATATCCCCCCTTGGAGGGATGAACTAACCTTGGGTTTCGTCGATGATGACTTCATGTAGATGTTGAAGATGTGGATGCTCAATGTTGATGTAGATCACTTGGAGCTATCCATTTGAGTGAATTGCACCTTCAATACCTACATGGGTTAGTCCCACAAGGAACAAACAAGGATATCCATAGACATAGAGTGATGCACACACAAGATGATGTCCATGAAAACTTTTAGGTTACCTTGTCCCTTGTCTTACCACTAAGAGGGTTTGTGACTCCTTGAACTAGTGCAGGATGTGGAAGTTGATTGCACTTGTTCTTGCCAAAATGATAAGAGTGAAGTATGTTGGCGGAGTCACCCTCAAGGACTCTCTAGTTCTTCTTCTTTTGGATCCACATCATCTTGATGGGAATCCTTGGAGTTGTAGTCGTACTTGATGAAGTGGAACTTGAACTAGTCTTGGGAATCCACTTGACTAAGGTCTTAGGAGCTTCTTCAAATGCGTCAATTTCCTCTTGAAGCTTGTCCTTGCCTTTTTGCTTGTAGTCTTGTGGTGGAAGATCATCTTGAGCTTGTGTCCCCTTGAAAGAAGTATCATACTTATCTTGTTGAGGAACAAACTTTGTCTTGGGGTATTGATCTTCTTCCCACTCAACTCCATTGGCATTGAACTTTCGTTCAAAACCAACGCCTTGATTCTTCCGGTGCATTCCTTGCTTGCGCACAATTTCCTCGAATTGCTTGCTCCCGGCAAGGCTTTTGTACACTCCTTTCTCTATAATTCCCTTCAATAAGCTATTTTCTTGCTCAAGTGTAACTTGGCTAAGAGAGTCATTAGTGGAATCAAGAGAACTACTAGAAGCAACAATACTGGATTTAGCATGATCATTGTTACTGCTAGAGCAAGAATCTTTCTTGTTCTTGTTACTAGTCTTGACTTGAGGCATGTAAGTGGATAAGAGTAAACGCTTGGCAATGTAAGAAGAACTTTTCTTGCGGAGATCATCATTGATTGCTTTTAAGAACTCATGCTCTTGCTCAAGATTAAGCTTTTCAAAGCGTAATTTCTCATGAGCTCTTAAAAGTTCTTGATGATCTTCGAAGATAGTTTCATGAGCTAACTTAAGAGTGTTTAGTTCTTTAGTTAGAGCCTCAATCTTTTCCTTATCATTGTCATTCGTTTTATCTTGATTAGCATGATTAATTGACATTTCATCATAGTATTCATCACTAGAGTTGTCAACAAGCAAATCATCACCTAACAAGTCATCTTCATCACTATTGAAATCAACATACTCGGGGTGTGTTACCTTAGGACCTTTGGCCATGAAGCATCTTCCAATTCCTTCATTTGGTGAGTCAAATATGTCGTAGGAGTTGGTTGACACAAGTGCTAGACCGGCAACACCTTCATCTTGAGTATCTTCAGAGTCGGAGTGATAACTTCTCTCGGAGTGGCTGTCAGAGTCCGAGCCGGATACCCATTCACCAACATGAGCTTGATGTCTTCGTCTTATGCAGCTCCTTAATGATTTTTTCCTTCCTTTCCGAATCCTTGCTTCTCCGTGAGTATCTTCGTTCATAACGATCATCTCTACTCCTTCTCTCTCTTGGTGGTGATTCTTTGCTTCTTCTTTTTGGAGAATCTTCTCTTCTCTTGTAGGGAGCCGTACACTCATTGGAATAGTGTCCGGGTCTTCCACAACTGTAGCGGTTTCGCTCTCGACTAGAAGATCTTTTGTCATTGTAGGACCTTGACTTGAAGCTTCTATCTTTGCTTCTACTCTTGTAGAACTTGTTGAAGTTCTTCACCATTAAGCTCAATTCTTCATTGAAGTCTTGTTTCTCACTTGATGATGTAGGGGCTTCACATGAGGCTTTATAGGCACCACTTGATTTGTTGTGAAGTTCCTCTTTATCCTTAAGTGACATCTCATGAGCAACAATTCTTCCAATCACCTCCGTTGGCTTGAGATCTTTGTAATTGGGCATCATTTGGATCAATGTGCACACGGTATCATATTTTCCATCCAAGGCTCTTAGAATCTTCTTGATGATGAATCTATCGGTCATCTCTTCACTTCCTAAGCCGGCAATCTCATTTGTGATGAGAGCAAGCCTAGAGTACATTTCAGCGACACCTTCACCATCCTTCATCTTGAACTTGTCAAGTTGGCTTTGAAGCACATCCAACTTGGATTCCTTGACGGAGTCGGTACCTTCGTGCATATCAATCAAAGTGTCCCAAATTTCCTTCGCATTCTCAAGACGGCTGATTTTGTTGAATTCTTCGGGGCACAATCCGTTGAAGAGAATATCACAAGCTTGAGCATTGTATTGCAACATCTTCAACTCATCCGCGGTAGCTTCTCGGTTTGGTTCTCTCCCATCAAAGAAGTCACCTTGCAAACCAACACACACAATAGCCCAAACGGCGGGGTTATGTCCAAGAATATGCATTTTCATTTTATGCTTCCAACTAGCAAAATTAGTACCATCAAAGTAGGGACCTCTACGGTGATAATTTCCCTCGCTAGACGCCATACTCTCCTAGGTTGTGAAACCAAGGCTATGACCAACAAAAGCTATGGGGATCAAAGCAAATGGAGACCAAAGCTCTGATACCACTTGTAGGATCGAAAGTATGTCTAGAGGGGGTGATTAGACTACTTGACCAAATAAAAACTTAACCTTTTCCCAATTTTAGTTCTTGGCAGATTTTAGCTATTTTAGGACAAGTCAAGCAATCATCACACAATTCAAGCAAGCATGCAAAGAGTATATTGGCAGCGGAAAGTAAAGCATGCAACTTGCAAGAATGTAAAGGGAAGGGTTTGGAGAATTCAAACGCAATTGGAGACACGGATGTTTTTCCCGTGGTTCGGGTAGGTGGTGCTATCCTACATCCACATTGATGGAGACTTCAACCCACAAAGGGTAACGGTTGCGAGAGTCCACGGAGGGCTCCACCCACAAAGGGTAACGGTTGCGCGAGTCCACACAGGGCTCCACCCACGAAGGGTCCACGAAGAAGCAACCACCCACAAAGGGTCCACGAAGAAGCAACCTTGTCTATCCCACCATGGCCATCGCCCACACAGGACTTGCCTCACTAGCGGTAGATCTTCATGAAGTAGGCGATCTCCTTTCCCTTACAAACTCCTTGGTTCAACTCCACAATCTTGTCGGAGGCTCCCAAGGGACACCTAGCCAATCTAGGAGACACCACTCTCCAAGAAGTAACAAATGGTGTGTAGGTAATGAACTCCTTGCTCTTGTGCTTCAAATGATAGTCTCCCCAACACTCAACTCTCTCTCATAGGATTTGGATTTTGTGGAAAGAAGATTTGAGTGGAAAGCAACTTGGAGAGGCTAGAGATCAAGATTCATATGGTAGGAATGGAATATATTGGTCTCAACACATGAGTAGGTGGTTCTCTCTCAAAACATATGAGTTGGAATGGTGTATGTGTTCTGATGGCTCTCTCTTCGAATGAAGAGGAGGTGGAGGGGTATATATAGCCTCCACACAAAATCCAACCGTTACACACAGTTTTCCAATCTCGGTGGGACCGAATCAACAAACTTTGTCGGACCAAAAATGTAAACCTAGTGACTGTTAGAGATTTTCGGTGGGACTGACATGCAACTCGGTAGGACCGATATGGTTAGGGTTTGGGCATAACGTAATCTCGGTGAGACCGATTACACAAACTCGGTGAGACCGAATTTGGTAATTAGCTAACCAGAGAGTTGGTCAGGCAAACTCGGTGGGACCGATTTGCTCTTTCGATGAGACCGAAAAGTTACAAAGGGGAAACACTGAATTTACATTGCAATCTCGGTGGGACCGATTCGCTCTTTCGGTGAGACCGAAAAGTTACGAAAGGGAAACAGAGAGTTTGCAATCCCATCTCGGTGAGACCGAGATCCCTATCGGTAGAACCGAATTGCTAGGGTTTGGCAGTGGCTTATGACAAGTGAAACTCGGTGGCGCCGGATAGGAAGAATCGGTAGGACCGAGTTTGGCTTAGGGTTTAGGTCATATATGGATATGGGAAAGTAGTTGAGGGTTTTGGACCATATCACTAAGCACATGAAGCAAGAGGCTCATTAAGCAACACCTCATCCCTCCTTGATAGTATTGGCTTTTCCTAAAGACTCAATGTGATCTTGGATCACTAAAATATAAAATGAAGAGTCTTGAGCTTTTGAGCTTGAGCCAATCCTATGTCCTTAGCATTTTGAGGGTTCCACTTTCACATCCATGCCATGCCAATCATTGAGCTTTCCTAAAATAATCATCTTGGAATAGCATTAGCTCAATGAGCTATATGTTGTTATGAATTACCAAAACCACCTAGGGATAGTTGCACTTTCAGTTGCTTCGTCCGTCCAACTTACTGCTGGGTCTATGTCATTTGACGGCTCATTGGTTTTTATTACTGAGGTGGTAGGACTACTGGATGTCCCACGCTTTCGGCGAAAGGAGGTACACTACTACTAGATTACAATTTTGTCCATTCTTATAGCGGAGGCGTGCGAGAGCAGTGAAAACACGCAGGCTCAGTGATTACATGGCCCGCCTCACACTATCACCGTGCGACACCTAACTCTTTACATATTACTCCCTCCGTTCCTAAATATTACTACTAGATGAGTCCCCGCACGTTGGCGCGGAACAGCGGTATATCTCTCTGCGCAAAATTATCGATTTCATAGAACAAAAAAACTCTATAACCGCATGACAAATGTGGTAGCCAACCTAAATAAACTCCCATCATCATTTAGATCATCCCACATAAGGAAAAAAGATCAGCCAACTCCTACTGCATAATGGGATTATATTTTTCTTTTTGACCTGTTAATGGGACTTAAAAGCTCACTTACATGCATGCTACCGGTGCATGCTTGCATGCAGACATGTTGATGTGATTTAAAACCCACTCACATGCATGTGGCATGGTATTTCTGCATGCTTGCATGTGGCTTAGTGCGGAGCCTCTCAACGTCTAGATTAGACGGCTATTATGGACTGATTTACTTCATCTAACGGCTACATCAATTTTGATGACGTGGCTCAAGGAGAGGATAGAGAATTCCTAGTAGTGGGGGCTAGCTATTACTAGTAGATAGTAAGTCTTTGTAGAGATTCCACTACATACGGAACAAAATGAATGAATCTACACTTAAAATGCATCTATATACATCCGCATGTGGTTCATGGTGAAATCTCTACAAAGACTTATATTTAGGAACGGAGGAAGTACTAGTATAGTACGTACTGTAATTTATCAGCGAGATAAATTTGTACAATGCTATGAAGCTTCCAGCTTCTGTTACATGTATCTTGCGTCCAAGGTTGCCCGTTGTAACATTTCATAAAATACAAAGGAGACTAACATGCATGCTATTGCATCTCAATGATTGACAGATCATAGCAAATATGTACTCCCTCCATTCCAAAATAAGTTTCTCAACTTTGTGCAAACTTTAGTATACAAAGTTGTACTACTACTAAAGTTGACACTTATTTTGGAACAGAGGCAGCTAAAGAAAAAAAGATCCATGCAGTCCCTAGCCCTTGAACCGTGAACCCTGACCAGGATTCAATTTGCTGGCAATGTTCGAGCTTCCTAATAAATGAAGTTTGCAACCTTTTGACCATTGAATCATTTTGTGCAGTTTCACCAAAATCAAGATGAGCATCCCTGTGGCACAGAAATTGAACAAGCGTGATTAGAATAAGATTACTGGGACTAGTTGATGAGACATAAACTCATCACAAATACAGTACGTAGAAGCCAATAGAGGTATGTGCGGGGCAAAGAAGTATAGAGAACTATCCACAGGGAGTGATGTGGGCAGCTGGAGCAGTGGTGCAAGCTGGCTGTAAAGGGAGTTGTACCTGAGGGACGTAGCTCAACCTTGAGGAGGGCGGCAGGAGGCGGCAACTGCCCACGTCACGGCAGTGAGCAAGGGACGAAGGCAACCTCACCGGCTTTGTGAGTGAGAACGGCGGGGACCCTGATCGGGACGTGCCGACAGTGGGTTTTCGCCGTCGGCGATGGCCACCGCATCTACACCAAGCATCACCCCTTCCCCAAGCGGATGTGATCCGCCGGGATGTTAGAGATGTGGCCACAGTCGTTTTGTGCGGGAGAGTGTGAAGAGAGCAACCCCAGCAAGCAACCGTGTAGGCTGGCCCGTCCTGACTATGTATATAGTGGAGCGGTTTCCTTTTCTCTCCATAGGAACCTATCATATTGCGTACGTGCCATTGAAGAAAAAAAACTTTATTTATAAATGATGTGGCACCTACTACTCGTTCTCCTATAACCTTGCGCTTGGCATCTCCAAAATATTAACCTTGCGATTGGCTCTTCGCCTCTTCGGGAAGTCGAGCAATAATCGTAGTGCAGTATATATCGTTCTGGCTATATGAGACCGAATGAATTGCTGCACGTCCACCACGTGGGCGAGGGTCGAGGGGCGAGGGAGAGTGCTACATACGGAGCAAAATTAGTGAATCTACACTCTAAAATATGTCTATATACATCAGTGTTTGGAGTATGTACTAGTAGTCCATATTGAAATCTACAAAAGAACATATATATTCCAAACAATATGATAGTATAATCTCTATAACCAAGGTAGTAGGG
Organism: Triticum aestivum; assembly: GCF_018294505.1. NCBI lineage: Eukaryota > Viridiplantae > Streptophyta > Magnoliopsida > Poales > Poaceae > Triticum > Triticum aestivum. The sequence continues at coordinate 44,043,722 of NC_057800.1, forward strand.
ACGAGGAGTAAACGGAGGGAGTAGTAAATTTTTCTCCTCGTCCTGCGAGCCACCGCGCGCATGGGCGAGGGAGCGGGCGTAAGGCGTAGTAAGCAAGCTTCACCTCATCCTGCGAGCCACCGCGCCCGTGGGCGGGGGAGACGGCGTACTAAGCAAGCTTCTCCTTGTTCTGCGAGTTGACGGGACACATCAAAAGTACTCCAGTGTATAGAGCCTTGCCTCTAAGGTAGCCCCACATGGTTTGCCTCTTTTTTTAACATAACACGTCAAGTTGCAATTTGTTTGTTCACCCGTGGTAGATGATCCTCCCTCCATCAAGTGGACAACGAGTACACGTGCCAAATTACCACGTGGGCTGCCTTTTTCGTACAGAAATGAGCTCCACCGTGTACCCGTCCGGGTGTGGTTGGGAAAGAGACGGGAATACGTGTGTCGTGCATGCACCTCTTCTCTTCGTGCACATCCCCCACCTACGTGGGTGTGTGTGAGAGATACAAATCGTGTTTGTGAGTGTTTTTGTTTTGGGGTGGGGTGGGGTGGGGGTTGATTTCGTGAATTATTTGTGGGAATATGTGTTGATGACATCTCAAACAAATTTTTGCATGCAATGTGTGTGAAATGGAGGCCTATCCATATCATACATAGAGGGTCGGGCAATCCACGAGAAGAGAGGGAGGGGTCATAGCTATCGGTAGAGTCGAAGAGAGGATCAAGTGGGTGGGTGCGAGATCGATGAAGAGAGCCATCGAAATTGTGTGTGTGTGTACAAGTCAAAGATATAGGGCGACTGGCCTACCAGAATGTTAGAGGGCACACGTTAAGTTTGTGTGTGGCAGGGAGACATGACTAGAGCGCTTAATGTATTGGTGTGTGTGGGTGGGAGGGAGTGGTGGGAGGGGTAGGCAGAGGCCTAACTATAGAGGTAGAACGACTCGTATATGTGTTGAGAAGGAGAGACCCAGCTATGTCTTGAGGGAGATCGGTCGACATCCATACATAACTGAAGGACGGGAAATATGATGGGACAGAGAGAGAGAGAGAGAGAGAGAGAGAGGAGAGAGAGAGGGAGGGAGAGGGAGGGAGAGGGGTAGAGTGCTGGATGGGTGATGGAGTTGCTTCTCGAAGATGGTGGGAGAGGCCTACAAGACAAACTGAGGGTGGAACTGCAATGTTATCAACAAGAGTGGGGATGTGTTTCTGTGTGTGCCTGTGCGTGATAGATCTGTCGGGACGCATCCATGGATGATGAAGGGGAACCATGTGTTTGGTAAGCAAACCTAACTAGATCGGTAGATCAATTGTTGTTTGTCGGAGGAAGGGAGAGACACAACTAATGAGGTAGATCGATTGACGTGTGGGTAAAAACAAGTTATAAGGACCTAGCTAGCTATATGTATAGCGAGAGATCGGTCGGTGTACGTCCATTTGTTAGAGGCAAATAAGGCCCAGCAAGACGGATAGACAGAGAGAATGGAGCTAGGAGGTGGTGCGAGAGGCCCAACTACTAGCTAGATAGGGGGAGGAGTGTGCGGTTGTGAGAGCGATGAAAAGAGGGGCGAGAGTTTACACGTGTGTCTGACCGTATGAGAGACACGAGGCAAGGACACATAAAGAGGAGATTGAAGAAGGTGTGTTTGTATGTTGTAGGCAGGCATCACTGGAGAGGTTTATCGATCGGTGTGTGTCGGAAAGGAGTTGTGGAGACTCTGGGAGAATGACCTAAAGAAAAAAATGAATGTGCCTGGTGGATAGAATGCGAGGGAGGGGGAGGGCGAGGAGGGCGTGTGCATGCACGAGAGAAAGTTAGTGGTAGCTACAAAGGTTAGAGGATTGTGTGGGTGTAAGAGACTAACAAAGATCATAATTTGATATGAAAGCGGATTCATATATTTGTATAGGAGATCATAGTGTTTTAAACATTGCATGCATGAATATAGCGGTGATACACGTGATGTGCACATGTTATACCATAATGTGATAATGCATGGCGTTTGCAACTCACAGCTAAATGCCGAACAATCTAAACCATACTATACATCAAACAATCTCATATTTTATTTGAATTTGTGATAATGTGTGGCGTTTGCAGCTTACAACTAAATATCGAACAATCTAAACAATACTATATATCGAACATTCTCACATTTTATTTGAATTTGTGGTAATGTGTGTGGTGTTTGCAACTCACATCTAAATACTTGTAGGTGTAGGGGACGGGGCACCATACATAATGTGATAAACACATTATACATATGAGACATGGTTTAGATTATGAAGATCTAGCTAGAGCTAGAAATGTAATGTGATTTGAAATCAAAATAAAGTGGATTCAAAAAATATAGTTCGAGTTCATATAGTACACATAGTTCATATGTAACTCGAGACTAATCATGTGGTTTGCTGTGAAGATAATACACAAACGATGGTTTAACTTGACAATAATGATGATTGTAGATCTTATTAAAACAGAGAAATGAATTCAAATGCTTTGACTTCACAACAATCATTACTATAGATCTTATTCAAATAGAGAAACAAATTCAAATTTAGTTCATATTGAAGCGGTAGTATATACGTTTGGAATGCACTAAAACATGTTTGGTTTTGTAGTAATTTCAAAAAAATTCCTATGCACACGCAAGATCATGGTGATGCATAGCAACGAGAGGGGAGAGTATGATCTACGTACCCTTGTAGATCGCAACGAAAGCGTTGACACAATGTAGAGGAAGTAGTCGTACGTCTTCTTCCCGATCCGACCGATCCAAGCACCGTTACTCCTGCACCTCCGAGTTCTTAGCACACGTACAGCTCGATGACGCTCCCCGGGCTCCGATCCAGCAAAGCTTCGGGGATGAGTTCCGTCAGCACGACGGCGTGATGACGATGATGATGTTCTACCGACGCAGGGCTTCGCCTAAGCACTACAACGATATGATCGAGGTGGAATAAGGTGGCAGGGGGCACCACACACGGCTAAGGAACGATCACGAGGATCAACTTGTGTTTCTTGATCTGTCTTTGGTGCTAGCCCTGCCCCTCTATTTATATCTTGAGCCCTGGGGTCTAAACTTGGAGTTAAAGCCTTCACAAAGTCGGTTTCACCCGATAGGCAAGAGTCCTCGGACTCCAGGGCCAGACGCCAGGGATCCCAGCGTCTGGACCCAGACGCCAGGGACCCTGGCGTCTGGTCCCTGGACTTCGCAAAACCTCCTTTTGCGCTTTCCAAAAACCTTGTGGGCTTTCCCCTTTGGCCCAAATAAAGTGTTCTTGTACCCAAACATTTTGGGAAACATCCGGAACCCCTTCAGGTGATTTCCGGAACCCTTCCGGTGACCAAACACTATTATCATATATATCAAACTTTATCTCCGGACCATTCCGGAGTTCCTCGTCATGTCCGTGATCTCATCTCAGACTCCGAACAACATTCGGTACATCAAAATGCATAAAACTCATAACAACTGTCATCGTAACTTTAAGCGTGCGGACCCTACGGTTCGAGAACAATGTAGACATGACCGAGACACGTCTCCGGTCAATAACCAATAGCGGGACCTGGATGCCCATATTGGCTCCTACATATTCTACGAAGATCTTTATCGGTCAGACTGCATAACAACATACGTTGTTCCCTTTGTCATCGGTATGTTACTTGCCCGAGATTCGATCGTCGGTATCCAATACCTAGTTCAATCTCGTTACCGGCAAGTCTCTTTACTCGTTCCGTAATACATCATCTCACAACTAACATATTAGTTGTAATGCTTGCAAGGCTTATGTGATGTGCATTACCGAGAGGGCCCAGAGATACCTCTCCGACAATCGGAGTGACAAATCCTAATCTCGAAATACGCCAACCCAACATCTCCCTTTGGAGACACCTGTAATGCTCCTTTATAATCACCCAGTTATGTTGTGATGTTTGGTAGCACCCAAAGTGTTCGTCCGGTAAACGGGGGTTGCATAATCTCATAGTTACAGGAACATGTATAAGTCATGAAGAAAGCAATAGCAACATACTAAACGATCGGGTGCTAAGCTAATGGAATGGGTCATGTCAATCAGATCATTCTCTTAATGATGTGATCCCGTTAATCAAATAACAACTCATTGTTCATGGTTAGGAAACATAACCATCTTTGATTAAAGAGCTAGTCAAGTAGAGGCATACTAGTGACACTTTGTTTGTCTATGTATTCACACATGTATTATGTTTCCGGTTAATAAAATTCTAGCATGAATAATAAACCTTTTATCATGATTATAAGGAAATAAATAATAACTTTATTATTGCCTCTAGGGCATATTTCCTTCAGTCTCCCACTTGCACTAGAGTCAATAATCTAGATTACACCGTAATGATTCTAACACCCATGGAGCCTTGGTGCTGATCATGTTTTGCTCGTGGTAGAGGCTTAGTCAACGGGTCTGCAACATTCAGATCCGTATGTATCTTGCAAATCTCTATGTCTCCCACCTGGACTAGATCCCGGATGGAATTGAAGTGTCTCTTGATGTGCCTGGTTCTCTTGTGAAATCTGGATTCCTTTGCCAAGGCAATTGCACCAGTATTGTCACAAAAGATTTTCATTGGACCCGATGCACTAGGTATGACACCTAGATCGGATATGAACTCCTTCATCCAGACTCCTTCGTTCGCTGCTTCCGAAGCAGCTATGTACTCTGCTTCACATGTAGATCCCGCTACGACGCTTTGTTTAGAACTGCACCAACTGACAGCTCCACCGTTTAATGTAAACACGTATCCGGTTTGCGATTTAGAATCGTCCGGATCAGTGTCAAAGCTTGCATCAACGTAACCATTTATGACGAGCTCTTTGTCACCTCCATATACGAGAAACATATCCTTAGTCCTTTTCAGGTATTTCAGGATGTTCTTGACCGCTGTCCAGTGATCCACTCCTGCATTACTTTGGTACCTCCCTGCTAGACTTATAGCAAGGCACACATTAGGTCTGGTACACAGCATTGCATACATGATAGATCCTATCGCTGATGCATAGGGAACATCTTTCATATTCTCTCTATCTTCTGCAGTGGTCGGGCATTGAGTCTTACTCAATTTCACACCTTGTAACACAGGCAAGAATCCTTTCTTTGCTTGATCCATTTTGAACTTCTTCAAAATTTTGTCAAGGTATGTTGTTTGTGAAAGTCCAATTAAGCGTTTTGATCTATCTCTATAGATCTTTATGCCTAATATGTAAGCAGCTTCACCGAGGTCTTTCATTGAAAAACTCTTATTCAAGTATCCCTTTATGCTATCCAGAAATTCTATATCATTTCCAATCAGTAATATGTCATCCACATATAATATCCGAAATGCTACAGAGCTCCCACTCACTTTCTTGTAAATACAGGCTTCTCTGAAAGTCTGTATAAAACCAAATGCTTTGATCACACTATCAAAGCGTTTATTCCAACTCCGAGAGGCTTGCACCAGTCCATAAATGGATCGCTGGAGCTTGCACACTTTGTTAGCTCCCTTTGGATCGACAAAACCTTCTGGTTGCATCATATACAACTCTTCTTCCAGAAATCCATTCAGGAATGCAGTTTTGACATCCATTTGCCAAATTTCATAATCATAAAATGCGGCAATTGCTAACATGATTCGGACAGACTTAAGCATTGCTACGGGTGAGAAGGTCTCATCGTAGTCAACCCCTTGAACTTGTCGAAAACCTTTTGCGACAAGTCGAGCTTTGTAGATAGTAACACTACTATCAGCGTCTGTCTTCCTCTTGAAGATCCATTTATTTTCTATGGCTTGCCGATCATCGGGCAAATCCATCAAAGTCCATACTTTGTTCTCATACATGGATCATATCTCAGATTTCATGGCCTCAAACCATTTTGCTGAATCTGGGCTCATCATCGCTTCCTCATAGTTCGTAGGTTCATCATGATCTAGTAGCATGACTTCCAGAACAGGATTACCGTACCACTCTGGTGCAGATCTCATTCTGGTTGATCTACGAGGTTCAGTAGTATCTTGATCTGAAGTTTCATGATCATTATCATTAGCTTCCTCACTAACTGGTGTAGGTGTCACTGGAACAGTTTTCTGTGATGTACTACTTTCCAATAAGGGAGCAGGTACAGTTACCTCGTCAAGTTCTACTTTCCTCCCACTCACTTCTTTCGAGAGAAACTCCTTCTCTAGAAAGTTTCCGAATTTAGCAACAAAAGTCTTGCCTTCGGATCTGTGATAGAAGGTGTATCCAATAGTTTCCTTTGGATATCCTATGAAGACACATTTCTCTGATTTGGGTTCGAGCTTATCAGGTTGAAGCTTTTTCACATAAGCATCGCAGCCCCAAACTTTCAGAAACGACAACTTTGTTTCTTGCCAAACCACAGTTCATAAGGCGTCGTCTCAACGGATTTTGATGGTGCCCTATTTAACGTGAATGCGGCCGTCTCTAGAGCGTATCCCCAAAACGATAGCGGTAAATCAGTAAGAGACATCATAGATCGCACCATATCTAGTAAAGTACGATTACGACGTTCGGACACACCATTACGCTGAGGTGTTCCGGGTGGCGTGAGTTGCGAAACTATTCCACAATTTTTCAAATGTACACCAAACTTGTAACTCAAATATTCTCCTCCACGATCAGATCGTAGAAAGTTTATTTTCTTGTTACGATGATTTTCAACTGCACTCTGAAATTCCTTGAACTTTTCAAATGTTTCAGACTTATGTTTCATTAAGTAGATATACCCATATCTGCTTAAATCATCTGTGAAGGTGAGAAAATAACGATATCCACCACGAGCCTCAATATTCATCGGACCACATACATCTGTATGTATGATTTCCAACAAATTTTTTGCTCTCTCCATAGTACCGGAGAACGGTGTTTTGGTCATCTTGCCCATGAGGCACGGTTCGCAAGTACCAAGTGATTCATAATCAAGTGGTTCCAAAAGTCCATCAGAATGGAGTTTCTTCATGCGCTTTACACCGATATGACCTAAACGGCAGTGCCACAAATAAGTTGCACTCTCATTATCAACTCTGCATCTTTTGGATTCAACATTATGAATATGTGTGTTACTACTATTGAGATTCAACAAGAATAGACCACTCTTCAAGGGTGCATGACCATAAAAGATATTACTCATATAAATAGAACAACCATTATTCTCTGATTTAAATGAATAACCGTCTCGCATCAAACAAGATCCAGATATAATGTTCATGCTTAACGCTGGCACCAAATAACAATTATTTAGGTCTAATACTAATCCCGAAGGTAGATGTAGAGGTAGCGTGCCGACTGCGATCACATCGACTTTGGAACCGTTTCCCACGCGCATCGTCACCTCGTCCTTAACCAATCTTCGCTTGATCCGTAGTCCCTGTTTCGAGTTGCAAATATTAGCAATAGAACCAGTATCAAATACCCAGGTGCTACTGCGAGCATTAGTAAGGTATACATCAATAACATGTATATCACATATACCTTTGTTCACCTTGCCATCCTTCTTATCTGCCAAATACTTGGGGCAGTTCCGCTTCCAGTGACCAGTCTGCTTGCAATAGAACCACTCAGTTTCAGGCTTAGATCCAGGTTTGGGTTTCTTCTCTTGAGTGGCAACTTGCTTATCGTTCCTTTTGAAGTTCCCCTTCTTCTTCCCTTTGCCCTTTCTCTTGAAACTAGTGGTCTCGTTGACCATCAACACTTGATGCTCCTTCTTGATTTCTACCTCCGCAGCTTTCAGCATTGCGAAGAGCTCGGGAATAGTCTTGTTCATCCCTTGCATATTATAGTTCATCACGAAGATCTTGTAGCATGGTGGCAGTGATTGAAGAATTCTGTCAATGACGCAATCATCTGGAAGATTAACTCCCAATTGAATCAAGTGATTACTATACCCAGACATTTTGAGTATATGCTCACTGACAGAACTGTTCTCCTCCATCTTGCAGCTATAGAACTTATTGGAGACTTCATATCTCTCAATCCGGGCATTTGCTTGAAATATTAACTTCAACTCCTGGAACATCTCATATGCTCCATGACGTTCAAAACGTCGTTGAAGTCCCGATTCTAAGCCGTAAAGCATGGCACACTGAACTATCAAGTAGTCATCAGCTTTGCTCTGCCAGACGTTCATAACATCCGGCGTTGCTCCTGCAGCAGGCCTAGCACCCAGCGGTGCTTCCAAGACGTAATTCTTCTGTGCAGCAATGAGGATAATCCTCAAGTTACGGACCCAGTCCGTGTAATTGCTACCATCATCTTTCAACTTTGCTTTCTCAAGGAACGCATTAAAATTCAACGGAACAACAGCACGAGCCATCTATCTACAATCAAACATAAACAAGCAAGATACTAATCAGGTACTAAGTTTCATGATAAATTTAAGTTCAGTTAATCAAATTAATTAAAGAACTCCCACTTAGATAGACATCCCTCTAATCCTCTAAGTGATTACGTGATCCAAATCAACTAAACCATAACCGATCATCACGTGAGATGGAGTAGTTTTCAATGGTGAACATCGTTATGTTGATCATATCTACTATATGATTCACGCTCGACCTTTCGGTCTCCGTGTTCCGAGGCCATATCTGTATATGCTTGGCTCGTCAAGTATAACCTGAGTATTCCGCGTGTGCAACTGTTTTGCACCCGTTGTATTTGAACGTAGAACCTATCACACCCGATCATCACGTGGTGTCTCAGCACGAAGAACTTTCGCAGCGGTGCATACTCAGGGAGAACACTTCTTGATAATTTAGTGAGAGATCATCTTATAATGCTACCGTCAATCAAAGCAAGATAAGATGCATAAAAGGATAAACATCACATGCAATCAATATAAGTGATATGATATGGCCATCATCATCTTGTGCTCGTGATCTCCATCTCCGAAGCATCGTCGTGATCACCATCGTCACCGGCGTGACACCTTGATCTCCATCGTAGCATCGTTGTCGTCTCGCCAAGCTTATGCTTCTACGACTATCACTACTGCTTAGTAATAAAGTAAAGCATTACATCGCGATTGCATTGCATACATTAAAGCAACAACCATATGGCTCCTGCCAGTTGCCGATAACTCGGTTACAAAACATGATCATCTCATACAATAAAATTCAGCATCATGTCTTGACCATATCACATCACAACATACCCTGCAAAAACAAGTTAGACGTCCTCTACTTTGTTGTTGCAAGTTTTACGTGGCTGCTACGGGCTTAAGCAAGAACCAATCTCACCTACGCATCAAAACCACAACGATAGTTTGTCAAATAGACTCCGTTTTAACCTTCGCAAGGACCGGGCGTAGCCATACTTGGTTCAACTAAAGTTGGAGAGACAGTCGCCCGCAAGCCACCTATGTGAAAAGCACGTCGGGGGAACCGGTCTCGTGTAAGCGTACGCGTAATGTTGGTCCGGGTCGTCTCGTCCAACAATGCGCCGAACCAAAGTATGACATGCTGGTAGGCAGTATGACTTATATCGCCCACAACTCACTTTTGTTCTACTCGTGCATATAACATCAACATAAATAACCTAGGCTCTGATGCCACTGTTGGGTTTCGTAGTAATTTCAAAAAAATTCCTACGCACACGCAAGATCATGGTGATGCATAGCAACGAGAGGGGAGAGTATGATCTACGTACCCTTCTAGATCGCAACGGAAGCATTGACGCAATGTAGAGGAAGTAGTCGTACGTCTTCTTCCCGATCCGACCGATCCAAGCACCGTTACTCCGGCACCTCCGAGTTCTTAGCACACATACAGCTCGATGACGCTCCCCGGACTCTGATCCAGCAAAGCTTCGGGGATGAGTTCCGTCAGCACGACGGCGTGATGACGATGATGATGTTCTACCGACGCAGGGCTTCGCCTAAGCACTACAACGATATGATCGAGGTGGAATAAGGTGGCAGGGGGCACCGCACACGGCTAAGGAATGATCACGAGGATCAACTTGTGTTTCTTGATCTGTCTTGGGTGCTAGCCCTGCCCCTCTATTTATATCTTGAGCCCTGGGGTCGAAACTTGGAGTTAAAGCCTTCACAAAGTCGGTTTCACCCGATAGGCAAGAGTCCTTCTCGGACTCCAGGGCCAGACGCCAGGGATCCCGGCGTCTGGACCCAGACGCCAGGGACCCTGGCGTCTGGCCCCTAGACTCCGCAAAACTTCCTTTTGCGCTTTCCAAAAACCATGTGGGCTTTCCCCTTTGGCCCAAATAAAGTGTTCTCGTACCCAAACATTTCGGGAAACATCCGGAACCCCTTTCAGTGATTTTCGAAACCCTTCCGGTGACCAAACACTATTATCATATATATCAAACTTTATCTCCGGACCATTCCGGAGTTCCTCGTCATGTCCATGATCTCATCTCGGACTCCGAACAACATTCGGTACATCAAAATGCATAAAACTCATAACAACTGTCATCGTAACTTTAAGTGTGCGGACCCTACGGTTCGAGAACAATGTAGACATGACCGAGACACGTCTTCGGTCAATAACCAATAGCGGGACCTGGATGCCCATATTGGCTCCTACATATTCTACGAAGATCTTTATCGGTCAGACCGCATAACAACATACGTTGTTCCCTTTGTCATCGGTATGTTACTTGCCCGAGATTCGATCGTCGATATCCAATACCTAGTTCAATCTCATTACCGGCAAGTCTCTTTACTCGTTCCGTAATACATCATCTCACAACTAACATATTAGTTGTAATGCTTGCAAGGCTTATGTGATGTGCATTACCAAGATGGCCCAGAGATACCTCTCCGACAATCGGAGTGACAAATCCTAATCTCGAAATACGCCAACCCAACATCTCCCTTTGGAGACACCTGTAATGCTCCTTTATAATCACCCAGTTACGTTGTGACGTTTGGTAGCACCCAAAGTGTTCCTCCGGTAAATGGGAGTTGCATAATCTCATAGTTACAGGAACATGTATAAGTCATGAAGAAAGCAATAGCAACATACTAAACGATCGGGTGCTAAGCTAATGGAATGGGTCATGTCAATTAGATCATTCTCTTAATGATGTGATCCCGTTAATCAAATAACAACTCATTGTTCATGGTTAGGAAACATAACCATCTTTGATTAACGAGCTAGTCAAGTAGAGGCATACTAGTGACACTTTGTTTGTCTATGTATTCACACATGTATTATGTTTCCGGTTAATAAAATTCTAGCATGAATAATAAACCTTTTATCATGATTATAAGGAAATAAATAATAACTTTATTATTGCCTCTAGGGCATATTTCGTTCAAAACGTTCATTTGAGTAGTAGGTTGCATGCATTATACACGTAGCGAAATATTTTAATTGAACATAACATGAATTCAAAGTTTTGAATGACATTTGTAGGGCGCATTGATTTGGGACAGTACACGTTAGGCTTGTCCGAAAATTTCAACCCGCACCTTGTTAGCCCGAAATATTTAAGATATATCTTTGTCTCGTTGTGCTCTGACAACATCCTCCATCTCAACCCGTGCCTTGCTATTCCAAAATTACAACGAGCACGAAAACTCCCACCTCCTGTGAAATCCCGACACGCGAAATGCCCGTGGTACCCCTGAACCGAAAGAACCGCCTCAAATCGGTGGGGGTACTTTCGTAACTTACCCCACATTTCGGACAAGCGCGTCTCTAAGCCATGATTCCCCACTGCCATCCCATCCGCCCACCCATTCGTACACCGAGGCCGCGAAAACACGCGATGAAACCCCACACCCTGCTCCGTCCGCCACCCAGCCGGAGCCTCTTCCCCGACGACGTCGTCCACAGCAACACCTCGACGTCCCTCATCCACCGTACCGGATGAGGATCCATCGTTGATCTCATCGTCCCGCCGGTTCAGCCACCCCGTCCTCCACCTCCAAGGAGCTGCCTCGACGTTCCCCTCGTCTTTCGCGCCACCTCCATTCCCACACCGCCGTCTTCACCTGCACCACCGGAAGAACATCATCATCACCGTTTCCTCGGATGAAGCTGCAGCCTAATTGGCGCCACCAAAGAGGTTGTACACTAATTGCCGCATTTTCTTCTTGATTCAATCTCCCGGTGCTCCCGGCGCTCGGTCCCGAGCCGACACGGCGCAGTTCCATCCACGGCGGCGTCACCAGTCACTTCCTCCACGGTGTCGCTCCCTCGGCGGCGACGTCCACATCAGTAGGACCTGCTGCTGCTTTAGCTCTCGCTCACGCTGCTGCTCTGATCTTGCTCTCGGTCCCCTGCCTGGTCTGCTCTTGCTATTGCTCTTGCTCGCGCTGCTGCTCGCGCTCTTGCTCTTGCTTGCAATGTTGCTCCGATTTAGCTACACTTCACTCCGATGCCGCCGGGGTAAAGGAAGAACCAGCCGCAGCGGGGAGGGGGGCTCGCCGGAGAGGTACCCCACTATCTATCTTAGGGATCAGGATGGGGGCGGTGGTCGCCGGCGGTGGCGGGGCGTTGGCGGGGCGGTGGCGTGGGGATCGCCGGAGAAAAAGCTCGGCACGGGGGTGCCTAGAGGGATGGCCGGGGCGGCGGCGGACTGGTGGTGGGGAGTGTTTTCGGGGCCGGCGGGGCGGCGCACCGCCGGCCGCGGGCGGCGGGGGGTTGCTGTTTGGCCGGCTCAGGGGGGTGGAGGTTGAAGATGAACCGCAGGCCCTTGATTTCGTATCCAACGGCTGCAAAATCGACTGACCAGAGATGAAAAATTCAGTCGACCAATGTGTAGCCTCACCTTGCTAGTGCGTTCAGTTTCGACAGCAAAATTCAGTTTCGACACCAAAATTCAGTTTCGACAGTTAAGTTCAGTTTCGACAGTTAAGTTCAGAGATGAGTGGCTGATGTATTTTACATCTAGCACTTTGTGGTTATATATTTTACATCATGTATTGGAGATGCTATTAGAATTCCACTCAGGTTAACGTTGTCCGTTGTCTCTCTTGTCCTGCTTCAGCCTCGGCGTCGTACAACTCACCGGAGCTGCTCCAACGACGAAACCCTCCATCACAGCGGAGCAGTACCTCGGGCTCCATATCCAGATCCCTAAGATCTTCTTCCCCTCCTCCGACAGCCAAGTCAGCCGGAGCATCCTCACCGGCCAACCCAATCACGCTGAGATCGACATGGCTTCGCCAAAGAGGTTGTACACTTGTTGCATCTCTATTTTACTCTACATGTTATATATATTGTCCACTGAGCACACGGATTTGTTCCTTTAGTGTCTCCTTGAAAGAAAAAAATGTAGGAATTTTAATTTTCACTTGTGCTCCTTTTCAAATTCGTATTCATGAAGCACAAGACTAAGAGATAGTAGCATAATAGCATTATAACCATACATTTTCTTGTGGTTTGACTTAATCTCACCATGCTTCTTTGCATCCTATGATCTTCCAATTGTTGTGAATCAAACACCCAGATTGGCAGAAATCCTGTGTTTTTAAATTCTCTGTTTTGCACGTGCATTCCTATCCTATTCCTGTCTATTTCCTATCCCTGCATTGTTGGAATCCTCCAATTAAAACGAGCCCTTACAGAATTACTTCTCTTACAGATAGTTTTCAAAGAAAACCTTGCGTGGTTTGTCCCGCTCCTGCTGCGCCGTCCTCCACCCCAGCTCAGCTGCTCCAACGACAGAAGGGTCCAGCACAGCAGGGATCCGGCCTCCAGACTGTCTTTCGCTGCCTTAGATCTTCTTCCCCGCCGCTGGCAGCCATGAAAACTGCACTACCATCATCAACCGAGCAGATGACCTTGAGGACTACACGGGTCCGCAAGAGAGGTCGCACTCTTTCGTGTCTGCTTACATTATGCATCGCTTAATATTACATGCTACTTTATCGTCCTGTTCACCGATTAGACTCTAAGTCAGCTCCAAATTAATGGTCAAACTTGAGTTTTTAAATGGTTGTGGGGTACATATCGGGGCCTCTATCTATAGTATATATCTACTATCTGGTTAATCTCCGGTGTCTACTATGAGTTTCATGTTGGGTGGGAAACAAACAGTAAAGAAGCCATTATCTGTATTTTTTAACTAAAGCCATTATTTGCTTGCTATTATTGGTTTTGGGTCTATCCACAGGTTGCTACCATCACTCTGGATTTCTGCATGCACTCCTTACATAATCTCACTATGTTTTATTCCTATGCATGACAGTTATTGTAAACAATGGAACTGAACATGTAGAGCAAAAGAGACGAGCCTTGCGTGGCAATAAAATTTCATGCAGACATCGCTCCATGGTAGGTGCAAAGGCAGCCTCCCCTCCACGCATTTCGGATTGTAATCGAGAGGAAGATATCTGTTCTGAGGGGGATTCAGAAGGAGAAGACAACTCCTATTTACCCCCTGATGTCTTCGCTCTAACTTGGCATGCTGATGTTGGTTATATCATGCATATGGTGTCTTGCATTGCTTACTTTATACATCCAATATGTCATCTGCTTAGTTTAGACATCCTTTGTGCGAATGCCATCTGTTTAGTTTATTCATCGTTTATGTGAATTATGCAACGCCATCTTGTTTAGCCAGGCATCATATATGTGAATTTTGCAATGCCATCCTGCTTAGCCAGTCATCTTATATGTAAATTATATCAGGCCATCCTTTTTTTTGTTACATATTACATTTGTCAACAATGTTATTACATTCAACTGCTCTTCGTGTGCATCAGCCATTTGACATGGTGATGGAAAATTCTGGAGTGAAAACAAGGTCTTCAGAGCAGACTATGCTATCTGACGAAGCGCATATCTCGCTGGTTACGGATAGCTCCTCAGAGGAGGATTCAGAGACAGATGACCAGTCCGATTCCCCCCCCCCCCCGAGGTGTATGCTCTAACTTGGCAGGGTTATGTTGCTCATATCGTGCGTATGGTGTCTCTCATTGCTATGTCATTCGATTAGTTTAGACATGCTTTGTGTGAATGCCACCTGTTCAGTGTCTAATTACCATATATGTGAATTATGCATTGCCATCTTGTTGCAAGACATTATATATGTGAATTATACAATGCTATCTTGTTGCAAAGGCATTATATATGTGAATTGTGCAATGCCATGTTGTTTAGCCAATCATCATGTATGTGAATTATATCATGCTATAATTTTTTGTATTACGTGTTCCATTTGTCGACAACGTTTGTATATTCAACTACTCTTCCTGTGCATCAGCCATTTGAAGCGGTGATGGAAGTATCTGGAGTGAAAACAAGGTATTCAGAGCAGACAATGCTACCTGCTGAAGCAGACATCTTGCTGGTTACAGAGAGCTCCACAGAGGAGGATTCAGAGACTGATGACCAGTCCTATTTTCCCCCTGAGGTCTATGCTCATACTTGGCAGGGTTATATTACCCATGTCATGCATGTTATCTTGCATTGCTTAGTTTTTACATCATATATGGATTGCCATCTGCTTACTTGCTTACTATATAAATCATATATTTGATTTATATCATGCCATCATGTTTACATAGTACATACACATCATCTATCTGAATTATGGCACGGCAACCCATTTAATAAAGACATCATATAGTTATATAATCTCATCATGTTTAGTGTTTACAGTCATAATATTTTGAATTATGGCATTCTATCCATGAATGTATGTGAATTATGGCATGCCAACCTATTTAATAAACACATTATATAGTTATGTCATGTCATCTTGTTTACATAGTCTCATATTTTGAACTATGTCTTTCCATCTTTTTTAGTTAGCCATCATAATGTGAAATTGTGTCATGCTATCCTGTTTAGTTAGCCATCATATATGTGAAATTGTGTCATGCTATCCTGTTTGGTTAGACAACATAAATATGAATTATTTCATGCCCTCTTTTATTCCCCACTATCCATTGCACCTGTCTATCATACAATGTCTATAATTTCAATTACTTTTCTTGTTTATCAGCCATTTGAATTGGAGAGCATGATGGCAGTATCTAAAGGAGTAACAACATGGTCTTCAGAAAAGATAGTGCTACCAGTTGATGCAGATAGAACCACGGTTGTACTTGCCCAAGGACCAGATCCACCACACATAACCCAGACTCTCGCAGATTGTACCCCTACCTAGTTGGACAGAGAACCAGCTACACCCCTTCTAACCCCAACCCCGGTAGATAGTAACCCAGTTCCAGTTGACACAGCATCGTCTCCACCATAGAGCACCCAAACACGAGCAGTTAGTAAGGGAACTGCAGTGCCCAAAGCACGAGGACCACCACTCCGAATCCCAACTCAACGCTTAAAGGAGAAGAAGATTTGTTCTCAGGTCAGGTTCTGTAGCTATGATTCATACTCCTTTGCTCTTGCATGACTGTATTTACTCATACCAACTATTTTCAAATTTGAAGGATGGAATTGAAACTCCAATGGCGCAACAGGTATGTTTTAAACCTGTTTCTTTAACTGGTTTGCTGTTGTAACCTGCTCTATGTTGATTTCAGTTTCAATTGAATAAACAGTTATGTTCTCATGTCATGCACATTACAAGTATTGTTATTGCTCTATAGTTACCCACACTTATATTCTATCTATTCTGCTTTGTCTTGAACAAATATTATTTGAACTGTGTCTCTATCTTGATTTGGCAAGAAAAACAAGAATGATATAGACCATAAAGTGACCATGGTACATAGATATATGTTTGTTTCATGTTATTATCCTGTCCACTTTACTACTGAACTCATTTACCAAAATGAGTTTCATATACAACATGGTAAACATGTGATGTGTATGCTTGTTTCTCTTTTAGAATGCGGACAAAATATTGGAGAACAGTACCGCGTTATCCAATGGTAAAGGAAGTAATGCAGATAAGGTTCAAGATAGTGAGACATCCCTGTTGGTCTCCAAGAAAGCTGATAAAAACTATCTTGACAACAATGAGGGAACCCAAAAGTCCTGTCTTGATGTAGTGTTCGAGTTACTGGCCACTACTGCTGGCACAAGCTCTTCGAACTCGCTGCCTGATTCAGTTCGTCTTCTTGAGTCTCAACTTCAAGTTGAAAGACATCGATCAGATGTGCTGCGACAGGAAGTTAAAGGACTGAGGAAGTCCCTGCAGAATTCAGATGCATATTTTCTGGTGCAACAGCAAGCGCTGGAGGATTTAAGCGCCAAACAAGAGAAAGTTAATAAGCTTGCTAAGCATCTTGCCAGCATTATGGGTACCCAGGATATTGTTTCTTGAGATCTTCTGAAGTGGTTTTAGTTCTGGATTTGTTTTGCTGCGGCGTTTATTTGTTCTGGTCGCCAACTTTGACAACCAGTGTATATGATATGCTGCTTTGTTCCCTATATTTGCACTGGTGGCGAACTTTGATGCCCAATGGATGTAATATGTGTAATAGCTGTGATAGCCTAGCATTAGTTGCTTGCTTATTTATTTCCTTGTTGTCTTGTTTATTTGTTTGCTTGTAGTCATTGCAGCTCTTTTTCCGCGGTTAGCTAGTGGCTGCAATAACCTGTTTTTTAAAACTAGGCCACAATAACCATGGGCTAGTATTTACTGTAGTGACACTGGGCCTCCTACTGGCCATAGAAACAGTGGGCCTTCTACGGGCCGTAGAAACAATGGGCCTTCTACGGGCCATAGAAACAATGGGCCTTCTGCGGGCCGTATTATCAATGGGCCTTCTATGGGTCGTATAATCGATTGGCCAAACATGGGCCAAACAGACCGCATTATGGCCGTAAACGGGCTAGAGTTGGAACCGTACGTTCATGGGTCGACCATAATGGGCCATCGTTAATAGGCCAGATTGGATGACGCTATGAAATCGGGCCAACGTATTAACGGACCACAAACGGGCCGACTGTAACCGCGGGCTGAATTTGGCCCACAAGCAGAAAATGACAGTAACGAGCCATAAGTAAACGAATGCTGGAAATGATCCCAAGAATAAATGGGCTCTGAGAAGGCCGAAAGATAACATGGGCTGGAAATGGGCCAACGGAATAACGGGCCGTTAATGGGTATAAAGTGATGCACTGTTCATTACGGGCCAGTTTCACCACGGGCCGTTAATGGGTGTAAAGTGATACACTGTTCATTACGGGCCAGTTTCACCACGGGCCGTTAATGGGTGTAAAGTGATACACTGTTCATTACGGGCCAGTTTCACCACAGGCCGTTAATAGGCCAAGAGTTACATAGGGCCTCATATGGGCCGAAAGACCTCATGGGCCATACATGGGCCAGAAGTGAAAACAGGCTGGAATCATATTGGATGGCCCAGATGACGCTACTGGGCCTAATTCGAATAGGGCATAATGGGCCTTGGGTTAGCGGGCTGTAAATGGGCTATATGCGAACAGGCCGTTAATAGGCTTTCCATGGGTCGGCCCGCCACCTTTTGACCAAGTCAAACGGGCCGGCCCTTTCACAGGAATGGGCCTCTGTTGGGCCGTGCCACATGTCGACGTATCATAGGCGTCTATCTGACCCACTGACGAGCTGACACGTGTTTCGTCCGGCCAATAAGAATTTTACACGTGGAAAATCCCCATTGGTCGGGGCTGTTAACGGGTTATCGGATCCAAAACCCGACCCGATAGCTTAACGGTGTTCCGTTACGGTGGATGCCACGTGTCGGTCACCCTTGACGAAAGCACTTCTGTGACGCGCGATTTATCGTCATGGAAGTGGACACTTCCGTGATGATAATTTTGGCAATGTCATGGAACACTTCTACGACAGCACAGGTATGACTATCTTGATTCTCTCATAAATTTGTCATGGATGTACATGCATGACAGAAAACGCGACCTACTGTGACAAACACGTATCATCACGGAAGTGTATTTTTTTTGTAGTGTCGTCCTCCTCCCTGACACAGTGACGCACCACCTCCGGCGGGGCCGGCTCCCTCTGCACCAAATGTGGCCCACGCGAACGCCACCAAAGGAGATCAGGGTCGACGACGGGACCCGGGGTCAGGTTCCTCACCAAGCGGCGCGCCCCTGAAGGTAGCACCTCCCAGTGCCAACCTGGCGGAGCCCAGTCCCGGACATGGGTCCTATGAAGCAGGACGTCGTCGCGAACGGGTCGACGGTGAGGATGCGGGCCAGGCATCATCGACAACAAATACTATATGCCCCCAAAAAGTAACATTTTTTAAATGATTGGATTGTGATAACTAAAATTCTAAATGCAAATTCTAAATCTTTCTATAACTAAAATTATAAGAAACTAAAAAAACATCGATCATCGTCTAACAATTTGACATCAATCTAATTCATCTAGCTAGAACTAACATTTCTAAAATTTCTAACATTTCTATATAACTAACATTTCTAATATTTCTATAACTAAAAAACAGAAAAATTTCTAACATTTCTATAAATATTTCTATAGCTAAAAACATAAAAAAAATACTAACAATTTTACAACTAATTAACAATGTGTGTGTGTGGACATGCATGGCGGCCAGGGCACAGGAGCTCACCGGCGACGGGGACGGCGACGACGGGTGGCGACGATCGGGACGGGGACGGGGCGGGGACGAC
>NC_057800.1:44063693-44064950 GCF_018294505.1 Triticum aestivum
ACGGGGTGGCGACGACGACGACGGGGACGGCCAGGGACGGGGCGCGGACGACTGCTGGGGCGGCAACGACGGGGACGGGGCGGCGACGAGGGGTGGCGACGGGGGCGGCGGGCGACAGGGCAGAGGAGAAGAAGTTGATGAAAACTGATGAATTTTGTAAGTGCCGCTTATATAGGATGGGCCTTTAGTACCGGTTGGAGCCACCAACTGGTACTAAAGGTCAATTTTGGCTCCAACTGGTACTAAAGACTCCACCTTTAGTACCGGGTGGAGCCACGACCCGGTACTAAAGGAGGTGCGCTGCCAGGTGAGGGGTGCAAAGTTTAGTCCCACCTCATCAGGCGAAGGGCAGCCGCACTGGTTTATAGACCCAACCGCGGCTGCTCCTTCGAACTCCTCTATATAGCAGGTTTCTGGGCCTAACTATGGTGCGCTGCCCTGTGAGCCTTCTGGCCCTTCTGGGCCTGAATTTGCACACCCGAGGTCTGGCAGGCCCCAACAATTTTTTATATAGTTTTTTTCTTTTCTGCATTATTTATTTTCTTCTACTTATTTCTGAGTAATTTTTTATATAGTTTTTTTCTTTTCTGCTTTATTTATTTTCTTCTATTTATTTCTGAGTAGTTTTTTTATATAGTTTTTTCTACTTTATTTATTTTCTTCTATTTATTTCTGAGTAATTTTTTATATAGTTTTTTCTTTTCTGCTTTATTTATTTTTTTATATTTATTTTTGACTAAATTTTTTATATAGTTTTTTTCTTTTCTGGAGTACTAATAAGTTAGTAAAATCTTGAATTGCCGGTGTAACAGATGAGTTTTCGTCCGAAACCCTAATACTTCAAAAAAGATTGTCCAGTTTGTACACGAAGTGCATCCAGTTTTTGCCGTGACCCTCTCTACTGTTTTGCACATGCTATGCGGGTGAAATGATGATACCATGCCAAGTTTCAACCTTTTTAGAATTCATTTGTAGTGCTTTTCAATATCAGGGCCATTTAGCTCAAAACAAATCAGCAAATGCATTAAAAATAGCAAATTATGTCAGAAAGGGTTGAAAGGTGATGACATGGCTTTGAATGGCGCCTGATGAACGCAAAAAAGTCCGGAGTTGTAATAAGTTATTAAAATTTTGAATTGCCGGTGTAACAGATGAGTTTTTGTTCGAAACCCTGATACTTCGAAAGAGATTGTCCAGTTTCTACACGAAGTGCATCCAGTTTTTGCCGTGACCCTGTCTACTTTTTTGCACATGCTA
>NC_057800.1:44065460-44067130 GCF_018294505.1 Triticum aestivum
GATGATACCATGCCAAGTTTCAAACTTTTCAGAGTTCATTTAGAGTGCTTTTCAATTTCAGGGCCATTTAGCTCAAAATAAATCAGTAAATGCATTAAAGATAGCAAATTATGTTAGAAAGGGTTGAAAGTTGATGACGTGGCTTTGAATGGTGCCTGCTAGACGCAAAAAAAGTCTGGAGTTGTAGTAAGTTATTAAAATTTTGAATTGCCGGTGTAACAGATGAGTTTTTGTCCGAAACCCTGATACTTCGAAAGAGATTGTCCAGTTTGTAAACGAAGTGCATCCAGTTTTTGCCATGACCCTCTCTACTTTTTTGCACATACTATGCAGGTCAAATGATGATACCATGCCAAGTTTCAACCTCTTTAGAGTTCATTTGTAGTGCTTTTCAATTTCAGGGCCATTTAGGTCAAAACAAATCAGTAAATGCATTAAAAATAGGAAATTATGTCAGAAAGGGTTGAAAGTTGATGATGTGGCTTTGAATAGCTCTTGCTGAACGCAAAACAAGTCCGGAGTTGTAATAAGTTACTAAAATTTTGAATTGCCGGTGTAATAGATGAGTTTTTGTCAGAAACCCTGATACGTCGAAAGAGATTGTCCAGTTTGTACACGGAGTGCATCCAGTTTTTGTCGTGACCATGTCTACTTTTCTGCACATGCTATGCGGGTGAAATGATGATACCATGCCAAGTTTCAAACTTTTCAGAGTTCATTTGTAGTGCTTTTCAAGTTCAGGTCTATTTAGCTAGAAACAAATCAGTAAACGCATTCAAAATAGCAAATTATGTCAGAAAGGGTTGAAAGTTGATGATGTGGCTTTGAACGGCGCCTGCTGAACGCAAAAACAGTCCGGTGTTGTAATAAGTTATTAAAATTTTGAATTGCCGGTGTAACAGATGAGTTTTCGTCCGAAACCCTGATACTTCGAAAGAGATTGTCCAGTTTGTACACGAAGTGCATCCAATTTTTGCCATGGCCCTCTCTACTTTTTTGCACATGCTATGCGGGTGAAATGATGATACCATGTCAAGTTTCAACCTCTTCAGAGTTCATTTGTAGTGCTTTTCAATTTCAGGGCCATTTAGCTCAAAACAAATCAGTAAATCATTAAAAATAGCAAATTATGTCAGAAAGGGTTGAAAGTTGATGACGTGGCTTTGAATGGCGCCTGCTAAATGCAAAAACCTTCCGGATTTGTAATAAGTTATTAAAATTTTGAATTGCCGGTGTAACAGATGAGTTTTCGCCCGAAACCCTGATACTTCGAAAGAGATTGTCCAGTTTGTACACGAAGTGCATCCAGTTTTTTTTGTAACCCTCTCTACTTTTTTGCACATGCTATGCAGGTGAAATGATGATACCATGCCAAGTTTCAACCTCTTCAGAGTTCATTTGTAGTGCTTTTCAATTTCAGGGCCATTTAGGTCAAAACAAATCAGTAAATGCATTAAAAATAGCAAATTATGTCAGAAAGGGTTGAAAGTTGATGATGTGGCTTTGAACGGCGCCTGCTGAACGCGCAAAAAGTTCGAAGTTGTAATAAGTTATTAAAATTTTGAATTGCCGGTGTAACAAATGAGTTTTCGTCCGAAACCTTGATACTTCGAAAGAGATTGTCTAGTTTGTACATGAAGTGCATCCAGTTTTGGCCGTGACCCTCTCTA
>NC_057800.1:44068087-44068968 GCF_018294505.1 Triticum aestivum
AATTTAATGACGTGGCTTTGAATGGCGCCTGCTGAACGCAAAAAAAGTCTGGAGTTGTAATAAGTTATTAAAATTTTGAATTGCTGGTGTAACAGATGAGTTTTCATCTGAAACCCTGATACTTCGAAAGAGATTGTCCAGTTTGTACACGAAGTGCATCCAGTTTTTGCTGTGACCCTCTCTACTTTTTTGCACATGCTATGCAGGTGAAATGATGATACCATGCCAAGTTTCAAACTTTTTAGAGTTCATTTGTAGTGTTTTTCAATTTCAGGGCCATTTAGCTCTAAACATATCAGCAAATGCATTAAAAATAGCAAATTATGTCAGAAAGGGTTGAAAGTTGATGACGTGGCTTTGAATGGCGCCTGATGAATGCAAAAAAAGTCCGAAGTTGTAATAAGTTATTAAAATTTTGAATTGCCGGTGTAACAGATGAGTTTTCGTCCGAAACCTGATACTTCGAAAGAGACTGTCCAGTTTGTGCACGAAGTGCATCCAGTTTTTGCCGTAACCCTCTCAACTATTTTGCACATGCTATGCAGGTGAAATGATGATACCATGCCAAGTTTCAACCTCTTCAGAGTTCATTTGTAGTGCTTTTCAAATTCAGGGGCATTTAGGTCAAAACAAATCAGTAAATGCATTAAAAATAGCAAATTATGTCAGAAAGGGTTGAAAGTTGATGATTGGCTTTGAACGGCGCCTGCTGAACGAAAAAAAAGTCCGGTGTTGTAATAAGTTATTAAAATTTTGAATTGCCGGTGTAACAGATGAGTTTTCGTCCGAAACCCTGATACTTCGAAAGAGATTGTCGAGTTTGTACACAAAGTGCATCCATTTTTTGTCGTGACCCTCTCTACTTTTTTGCACATGCTATG
>NC_057800.1:44069219-44081885 GCF_018294505.1 Triticum aestivum
AACTCAAAAAAAGTCCGGAGTTGTAATAAGTTACTAAAATTTTGAATTGCTGATGTAACAGATGAGTTTTCTTCTAAAACCCTAATACTTCGAAAGAGATTGTCCAGTTTGTACACGAAGTGCATCCAGTTTTTGCCGTGACCCTCTCTACTTTTTTGCACATGCTATGTGGGTGAAATGATGATACCATGCCAAGTTTCAACCTTTTCAGAGTTCATTTGTAGTGCTTTTCAATTTCAGGTCCATTTAGCTCAAAACAAATCAGTAAATGCATAAAAATAGCAAATTATGTCAGAAAGAGTTGAAAGTTGATGACGTGGCTTTGAATGGCGCCTACTGAACGCAAAAAAAGTCCGGAGTTGTAATAAGTTATTAAAATTTTGAATTGTCGGTGTAACAGATGAGTTTTCATCCGAAACCCTGATACTTCGAAAGAGATTATCCAGTTTGTACACGAAGTGCATCCAGTTTTTGCCGTGAATCTCTCTACTTTTTTGCACATGCTATGCGGGTGAAATGATGATACCATGTCAAGTTTCAACCTTTTCAGAGTTCATTTGTAGTGCTTTTCAATTTTAGGGCCATTTAGCTCAAAATAAATCAGTAAATCATTAAAAATAGCAAATTATGTCAGAAAGGGTTGAAAATTGATGACGTGGCTTTGAATGGCACCTGCTGAACGCAAAAAAAGTCTGGAGTTTGAGAGGACAGAATGAGGGTGTAAACATGTAAAAATATATATCAAAAATACATTGATCATCATTGATCTTTTTGTGTACAATCTGAATTGTCAATATGAGTCCTCAACGGTTTAGAAACCGGTGAAGACTCATATTGCGGCCACAAATTCTACACATAGAGTTCAATTAAGACCAAGTGCTTGTGATAGTTTGAGAAGTAACATATTTAAGGTAGTAAAAACCCTGTTAGCCAAGCGAGGTGGGACTAAAAAACAGCTGCAACTGCAAACCTCTAATACCGGTTTGTGGTACGAACCGGTACTAAAGGCGCTGGTGGGGCCCCAGCCGGACCACGGCGTGCCACATCCTCTTTAGTACCGGTTCGTGCCACGAACCGGTACTAAAGGTTCGCAACGAACCGGTACTAATTAGTTCCGGCCGCCTAGCCATTCGAACCGACACTAATGGACACATTAGTGCCGGTTTTGTTACAAACCGGTACTAATGTGCTTCACATTAGGCCGTTTTTCTACTAGTGGTCCTTGGCTCCCTTGTCAATGAGTTCCTGAAAACCCAAGCATATATAAATCGTATGCTGCTAGTGGTATGATATTTTGTTAAATACATATATATATATATATATCACGCACCTAAAAATTCTATGGATTTGCGGATGTTTTGATTGCACAATGGCGTTGTTTACCGAATTGAAGTTGTGTCATATTCAGAGGGTTAGTTGAGTCCCGATATGAGTGGCACCTCACGGCCAGGCAAGTTAAATTCTGTTCTGGAATAGATATCCATCTGACATAATTTTGCCATTGTTTCATGTTCAATGGTTACTTGGGCTGAATCGGTAAATGAATTGATGGCAGAGCTCATGTCGTAAATAAACACTCCTATTTGTGTGTGGAAACCACAGTTTCTTATCTACTCTTACCATTAGACCCTATGTTTTGTACATCACAATTGGATGCAGATATCTGTACACGTTTACTTAACATAGTGCTACCAGAATATTGTTTCCACCTAAATTATAATGATCTATTTCTTTGTTCAATTATCTAGTAAACCTTTTGAGATTCACTTGCATGACTAATCATCTGGATGTTGTAATAATAAGAATTTCCTAAGTCACACAAATCATGTTGGTAATTTTGTAGGGTCACACAGATCATGTTGTTTTACTTAGTTGGATCCCCTCTGGTGACTATGTTGTTTTGAAGATGCAAAATCATGAATAGGATGAAATTGCAGAGAGATACCATTACCATGATTATTGTAGATTGATCCGTACAGGCCACCGGGGATTGTGGCACAGACATGAAGGACGATGGTAGGTCACCACCGACAGATGTGTGCGGCAAGGTGGAGGCCTTCATGGTGGAGGAGTGTGAGGATGCGGCAGCGAGCTCGCAAAGCAGGATTCTGGGGAGGTTGAAGGGAAACCCTACCATACAAAACCCTTTGCTTGTTTGGGCTCCTGATTGAGAGGTCGTTAGGTCTAAGCAATATACAAGGCGGAAGTCATGGGAAGGACTTCCATAGCGTGAGGAGGAAAGGGAATCGTGATCGCTATGTCAGGCCCCACACTTTCCTTTGATTTATCTCTGGCCCCATGCTTTCCTTTGATTTAGCTTAGGCCCCACATTATTTTTGGTTTTATTTATACTGAAGCACATTAAACTAATTGAGTTATTTTCGTAATACATTTTATACAGAAATATCGAGTTAAGCTCATTGGAACGTTTCTTCGATTTTGTGTCTTCTTTCCTTTATTATTTTGTACAGAGAAAGCTTAAACCTTTCTGTAAAGAAATATAATTCTTGTGTCCTTTCTCTTGCCAGTTTATTGTACCATCAGTGGTTGTGCTAGATAGGAGGGGAGCGAAGTGCTTTTAGTTATGACTTTGCTAACCCAGCGGAATCTAATATTCCTGAGATTGAAGGATGTAACATCGCAAATGTTGTACTACAGCTGAAAACTCTTGGCATTGATGTGTAACCATCAAGGTGAGTTTCATAATTTTGTTTTCTCATTATTCCTGGTCATGAGTAAAAGGAAAATTTGCATTGAGAAGATAGACGCTAGTAAATCCAGCCATCATAAAGTTACAATATTTCAGGTGTGCTATTGTGCTTTTTATTTACAAATAAATAAATCACACAAATAAACGATACAAATATGCAAAGTCGAAGGTCACATCGACATCCTTCTTCTTTCGTGATTATTATATAGTGCGATCTGATAAAAACCTGGAAGTAAAAAAAGATAAGTGCTAGTAAATCCAGCCATCATAAAGTTACAATATTTCAGGTGTGTTGTTGTGCTTTTTATTTACAAATAAATAAATCACACAAATAAAGGACACAGATATGCAGAGTCGAAGGTCACATCGACATCCTTCTTCTTTCATGATTATTATATAGTGCGATCTGATGAAAACCTGGAAGTAAAAAAAGATAAGTGCTAGGTCCAGAATTAGTTATAGAAAAGCAAAAGGTGCAAAGAAAACACGAATGATCGCACGAACCTCACCCTTCTAAAACATCTATGTACACAATGTTTTTGTGCTTCTCCCAGATTTATCAACCTCCCTGTTAGGCTTGGCTAAAATCCGCGTTGTCTCTCTTGACACACCTCTTGACAATGCAACATATAGCTGGTCATGTGAGAATACAGGCTCTAGAAGGTAAATACTAGCGTTTGGGATGGTTTGACCATGTGCCTTGTTAATGGTCATCGCAAAACTCAGACGGATGGGGAACTGTTTTCTCTTAAGCTTGAAGGGAAGTGAGGTGTCCTCCGAGGGTGACATAGGGATCCTAAGTATATATGAACACCCTCTTTCCAGCATGCTGACCACCAACAATCTCCGCATCGATTGCATTATCCTGGAAAGCTCTGATCATAAGTCGTGTACCATTACATAGCCCATTATGAGGGTCGAGGTTCCGTAGCAAAATGACCGGGCAGTTAATTTTTACTCTCAACACATGCGGGGGCAACCCATTTGGTGTGGGCGAGTTCAGCAAATCAATTGTGTAATTATTCTAGAAGTCATCCTCGATAGAGTCAAAGCTGTGGTACACCTTTTCTTCGCCCGGAAACCTGGAGATCATCTTGTCATTTAGATCATCCACATGCCTGTTTTTGGTCGAGAGGATTGCACGTGTGCTCATATACTCTCTCGACATAGCATTGGTGTGCAGGGATGGGGAGAAATCTTCGATGAGCTTGTTAACAGGTTCTTTGTCCTCGGTATAAGCAATCACAATGTCTTCAGGGAGACGCACATAGTCGTCGCCAATTGTTTCTTGCATTCCATTGCCTATTCTAAGAAGGGTGTGCATACACCAGTCTTCCAATCTGTGGTCTATTGTTTTTTCTCGGTTGCCACTTCTTATTACCGGTAATCCACCTATAATGTTCTGGGATCTCTCTGTACAGCCATTTCCGTGCCTCTGGATACTTCTGGTTCATCTCAAAGTACTTGGTAAGCATGGATTTGGAAGAACATGGCCGAGCGACAACATCTTCCAGATTTTCATAAGCCCTAAATGCAACTGTATGCATGTTTGGCAGATGAAGTTGGAGCTGCAACACAGATGGACTGACACCAAACATTTTAAAGCCGGATATGTTGTAAATAGCTTCCAGAGGAGATATATAGCGTGCATGCTATACTGTCGGATTTCGTTGATGATTCCCCCATCATTGATAATATCTTGCTCGAATGCAAATGATGCCCTATCATGCCCTTTGTAGATGTACTTGAATAAGTACTTGACTGCCTTGATGCTCGAGCATGCTTCAACATTAATGTGACAGTTGTATGTCATTAGCGGAAAGGGGTTGTAAGGGACCACCCATCTGTTGTCCAAATCTACTCCTCTGATCCTAACTCGAACCCCATCGTCCCTCCTTTTGTAGATCGGATATGAATCTTTCCCTTGTAATTTGGCATCATAGAAATCTCGTGGGCAATGAAACCGACATTGTCCATCTATCATGCAAGGGCAACTCTTATTCAACGCACCACATGGTCCGTGCAACATGTGTTTGACTACAAGATCATGGAGAAAGGGATATTTCTTCTTGTCGGGTATCTCTGCAGATATCACCCAATCATAGTCATCTAGGGTCCTTAACTTGCTTTTGGATTTCATGATTAAAAGTATATGCTCATGAGGGAGACCTGTTTTTGAAACTCGGTGACATGTACATAAGCCGCAACTTCTCTGAAATACTTACTCTTAATTAGTAGGTCCATCATACTTCGTTGTTTAGTTTTGTATACTCTTGCCACAAGGTCTGAACGGTCTTGCGGCAGTTATCCACGCAATAATTCATTAGTTATCTCCTCCTAGTAGGGATTGCATGTCACGGTGATAAAATAATCCGGTTTAACCCATCGTTGTACTATTGCCATCACATCCAGAAACCTGCGCTGCATGTCACGGTCACCACCAGGAAATGTACGTGGAAGCACTATTCTCTTGCCAATCCGATCACCACGTGACTCGCCAGCATAGACGGTGTCAATAAGACCCTATAATGAACCAATATTTGACGCTAAGTAGTGTACAAGGTTGAAGCAAAGAGTGCAGCATCTATAATGTGATTTATTGGTATTAACAGAAGCATGTTACCTGGTATAGGTCAGCGCGTATAAACTTTTGATTTTCTGGCCATGAGTACCACTCAAGCCTCATTGTCTCAATCTTGATGAACATGTCAATAGCCCACTATTGGAAAAGGCACCCCCCAAAGAAGATGATGTTAAAAAGCTTTTTTCGGACCTGTAGCTTGAAGCAATAATACTCCCTCGCGCTAACAAATTTCTTGGATTTTGTGGCATTAATCTCATTGTCTCCAAACTCCTCCAGGTTATCATCGTTGTCATCTAAAAATTGATTAACAAAAGTTGGTATGATAGATAGAATTAAGAATATAATAAACAGCAACGACGTGCAATACCTGCAGGTAAATCAGTGGCCTGGTCTTCAAGCTGTGTGGTATGACCAACTTGTTCTCCCATCATGTTGTTGTCTGAAAGATGGACCACTGTCTAAGTTTCAATTTAGCCAATATGTATATAAATCTGCTACGAACATCATACATGAATGAAAATCGGTGGCTTGGTTCCTTTGTGGTGCAGAATCATGCACTGAACCTTGGGTTGTGGCATCGGGGAGCCCAATATATGGCATCCAACGATTCCAACCGATCTCCCCACGTGGGAAGAATAGTGGATATGCGTAGCAGCGATAGTATGCTCTAATATACATGGGATGATCTCCTTTGCCGTACACGACAACACTCCTATCAAAGCTTTTTCGAGGGTCACTTCCTTCAACCCATATTGCTGCTACTTGCGAAGTAGTTGGCGCATTGTACCTTCGCTGATCAAGGTTGATATCTGTGTTCAGTGAGATCCTATACTCATCCAGATTTGGAACAACACCAATGCTTCTAAAAGCTTGAGCATAAGGGTTATGTTGTAGTATTGTCAAAATCTTCTGTATGAGATCTAGCCTAAGATCTGGAGACCTCTTAACCCTGTGAAACAAGTTTTCATATGTGTCCTAAATATATAGTTGATGTCGAGGGCCATATTCACCGGACATCAGATCATCAAGAGTGTGGTACAACTGGCCAGACGCACGAAATGTATAGACGCCAGTTCCTGTGGTTGTGCTGACTTGACAATCAAGAGTGACACCAAGAGTTGTGAATGAGAAGTGAGAGTTGAAATAACGTATATTCTCTCTGAAATATTTCGCATCCTCATCCATTGACTTGTAAACAACCATTTCAACTCGTCAGAAACTTCTGGAGTAAACACACCCACTTTACCCTTTCTGCAACAAAATGCAGGCCCCTCGTATTGAAACCGCAATGCTCCATAGTGGCAGCGGTCGCTAACTTTTCTAAGGACATGGTGCTTTTTGGGCAGGTTCATGTATACTCTGTCATGAGTGTCATTAGTGTGAGTTCCATCACCATGATTCCGATCCACTCGGTGGGATTGAAAATCAGCATCTGGAAAAGTGTAGGCATTTTCATTAACTAAATTTATTGCACACACCATTTTGTTGTATTATATATTGTATTGGGACATCATGATAGCAAAAATAGACCTGGTTGGGCAAACATCCTAGCTTCCTCATCAGGGTCATCATCTCCAAGGTTGTCGCCTGCCAAGTAGTCTAGCCGCCAACACATTTGATAATGCAAAACGTGTTTCAAATAACGCTGAGGACACGAAACAAAGGTAACCGGGGGAGAGGAGACTTAAAATGATATTATGCGTACCATCAATATTAAACGTGTGGGCATCAGGATCCAATATTCCATATGGATCTTCGCCGTGGTTGTTGCCTGATAACATTTTATATGAGAAAAATGAGTAAGAATCAGAGATGAATTGGTGTTAGTAAGAATATACCAATTAGATTCTGAGTGGCACGACCCGCATCAGGGATCGTTTTCATTCCTGGACTATTGTAAGTTGGCTGGATTGGTATAGGTTGTTTGCTTCCATAAATAGACTTTGTATCTGAATGAACAACAGAGGGCCCAAATATAGAAGAAATAAACACACTTGACATTATTGTAGCATAAATATTTCAATGAACTAACCATTGTTTTGTAAAGACTCCTCTAGGTTACGTAGGTTCACGATTGTACTGAGTTGGGGGTTCTCCTCCCCTGAAATTTGGGTGAATGGCAATTGTCCTGAATGTCGCTGAATCTGGTACGCATCATTTCTGTGCAACCAATCGGTCTCATTGTCGTCATAAGTATTCTCGTTGAGCTACATTGAATTTGGTCTAGGTTCTTTCGCACAAGTTATGATATGCAGTTGTGTGACTTTCGTTTGTCCGGTAGCTCGCACCTGTGAGACAATGTTACTGCCATCGGTGACGACAGCAATATTCTTATTATGCTCGCTGGATTTGGGTTGTCCATTTAATAGTTCCTTTGTATTGTGTGCATACTGCTCTCTTTCCCCCGTATCTCCAGCCCATTATGGTCTGAATAGACAAAGAGTAGATCATTTTATGTTCATACCATTGGGCTATACATCACCAAAGTCGACAATCAATACCTTGTGATACAGCCGACTGTGTCTGTTTCATTTTCCAGGCCATTGACGTCTGATGTGCCATTTTTTTGTAGGCTTCACACCTTCTCTTATTTATCGCATCCCTATTTTGTGCATACCGCTCTCTTTCCCTCTGCCTTTTTATCTCTTTACGCTCTGCAAGTCATGACACAGTTCAGCAGCTGAGCAAAATAAATAAGAAATTGAGTGATTGGGTTAAGTACCCAAGGAGTGGGTGTTGCTTATATCCTGGAATGGTGTGCGCGCCCCGTTGGGAGTAGTAGGGGCCATACGAAGTTCTTCAACCCTGTGAATAGCAAATTGTTATAATACAATTATATTTGAAGTGGCATCTGACTAAGGATTTTCAGATCTCAAAGTAATGACTATTTCTGGAAGTTCTGACTAATTTTCTTATGAAATTCATCTTCAGCAGTTACAGGGATGAGTTACTTTTCATAGGTGCATCATTATTCGTCTGCAATTTACAGAGAGTCAAACAAATCTGGGATATAACAATGATTCTTCATTGCTTTCATGTGTTGGTTAAATTACAGACTGGCAGCCGCTGATGTATTCTAGTATATATCGAAGGATAGAAACAAGAGGAAACGAGGGCGCACCTACGTTGCAGAGGAGTTCGTGGACGGTGACGCCGTCGTATGAGCTCAACGGCGATAAGGCAGGACAGCCTGGGCGGCGGCGTCTTAAAGCGTCACCAAGCCTGGACGGAGGCGACATATAAAAGCCTCACAAAGTCAAGAAGAGCATAGACCTGTGATGGCGAAGTACTCGTCGTCGCGTCCGTCGTCGGGTGCCTTGCCGGCTGCGTAGGGCATAGGTCAATCTGGATGCCTGGAGGGCCGGTACAGGTTTTTTTTGTTTCTGTGCAGTTGAACAACCCATCCGGAGATTACGTGATGTTTCCCTTGTAAGCCTTGATTTTTCCTAGGTGGACTAAAAGTTTTTCACGGAACATGGGAGGGCAGTTTTCGTCTGCCCTTGTTGGTGAATAATGATGCACCTATGAAAAGTAACTCATCCCTGTAACTGCGAATCTCTGGCCCCATGCTTTCATTTGATTTGTATTAGGCCCCACATTATTTTTGGTTTTATTTATACCCAAGCACATTAAATTGATTGAGTTATTTTCATAATACATTTTATACAGAAATATCGTGTTAAGCTCATTGGAACGTTTCTTAGATTTTGTGTATTCTTTCCTTTACCATTTTGTACAGACAAAGCTTAAACCTTTCTGTAAAGAAATATAATTCTTGTGTCCTTTCTCTTGCCAGTTTATTGTACCATCAGTGGTCGTGCTAGATAGGAGGGGAGGAAGTGCTTTTAGTTATGAGTTTGCTAACCCGGCGGAATCTAATATTCCTGAGATTGAAGGATGTAAAATCGCAAATGTTGTACTACAGCTGAAAACTCTTGGCATTGATGTGTAACCATCAAGGTGAGTTCCGTAATTTTGTTTTCTCATTATTCCTGGTCATGAGTAAAAGGAAAATTTGCATTGAGAAGATCGACGCTAGTAAATCCAGCCATCATAAAGTTACAATATTTCAGGTGTGCTGTTGTGCATTTTATTTACAAATAAATAAATCACACAAATAAACGATACAAATATGCAGAGTCGAAGGTCACATCAACATCCTTCTTCTTTCATGATTATTATATAGTGCGATCTGATAAAAACCTAGAAATAAAAAAAGATAAGTGCTACTAAATCCAGCCATCATAAAGTTACAATATTTCAGGTGTGTTGTTGTGCTTTTTATTTACGAATAAATAAATCACACAAATAAACGATACAAATATGCAGAGTCGAAGGTCAGATCAATATCCTTCTTCTTTCATGATTATTATATAGTGCGATCTGATAAAAACCTAGAAGTAAAAAAAAGATAAGTGCTAGTAAATCCAGCCATCATAAAGTTACAATATTTCAGGTGTGCTGCTGTGCTTTTTATTTACAAGTAAATAAATCACACAAATAAATGACACAGATATGCAAAGTCGAAGGTCACATTGACATCCTTCTTCTTTCATGATTATTATATAGTGCGATATGATAAAAACCTGGAAGTAAAAAAAGATAAGTGCTAGGTCCAGAATTAGTTATAGAAAAGCAAAAGGTGCAAAGAAAACACGAATGATCGCACGAACCTCACCCTTCTAAAACATCTATGTACACAATGTTTTTGGTGCTTCTCCCAGATTTATCAACCTCCCTGTTAGGCTTGGCTAAAATCCGTGTTGTCTCTCTTGACACACCTCTTGACAATGCAACATATAGCTGGTCATGTGAGAATACAGGCTCTACAAGGTAAATACCAACATTTGGGATGGTTTGACCATGTGCCTTGTTAATGGTCATCGCAAAACTCAGACGGATGGGGAACTGTTTTCTCTTAAGCTTGAAGGGAAGTGAGGTGTCCTCCGAGGGTGACATAGGGATCCTAAGTATATATGAACACCCTCTTTCCAGCATGCTGACCACCAACAATCTCCGCATCGATTGCATTATCCTGGAAAGCTCTGATCATAAGTCGTGTACCATTACATAGCCCATTATGAGGGTCGAGGTTCCGTAGCAAAATGACCGGGCAGTTAATTTTTACTCTCAACACATGCGGGGGCAACCCATTTGGTGTGAGCGAGTTCAGCAAATCAATCGTGTAATTATTCTAGAAGTCATCCTCGATAGACTCAAAGCTGTGGTACACCTTTTCTTCGCCCGGAAACCTGGAGATCATCTTGTCATTTAGATCATCCACATGCCCGTTTTTGGTCGAGAGGATTGCACGTGTGCTCATATACTCTCTCGACATAGCATTGGTGTGCAGGGATGGGGAGAAATCTTCGATGAGCTTGTTAACAGGTTCTTCGTCCTCGGTATAAGCAATCACAATGTCTTCAGGGAGACGCACATAGTCGTCGCCAATTGTTTCTTCCATTCCATTAACTATTCTAAGCAGAGTGTGCATACACCAGTCTTCCAATCTGTGGTCTATTGTTTTTTCTCGGTTGCCACTTCTTATTACCGGTAATCCACCTATAATGTTCTGGGATCTCTCTGTACAGCCATTTCCGTGCCTCTGGATACTTCTGGTTCATCTCAAAGTACTTGGTAAGCATGGATTTGGAAGAACATGGCCGAGCGACAACATCTTCCAGATTTTCATAAGCCCTAAATGCAACTGTATGCATGTTTGGCAGATGAAGTTGGAGCTGCAACACAGATGGACTGACACCAAACATTTTAAAGCCGGATATCTTGTAAATAGCTTCCGGAGGAGATATATAGCGTGCATGCTATACTGTCGGATTTCGTTGATGATTCCCCCATCATTGATAATATCTTGCTCGAATGCAAATGATGCCCTATCATGCCCTTTGTAGATGTACTTGAATAAGTACTTGACTGCCTTGATGCTCGAGCATGCTTCAACATTAATGTGACAGTTGTATGTCATTAGCGGAAAGGGGTTGTAAGGGACCACCCATCTGTTGTCCAAATCTGCTCCTCTGATCCTAACTCGAACCCCATCGTCCCTCCTTTTGTAGATCGGATATGAATCTTTCCCTTGTAATGTGGCATCACAGAAATCTCGTGGGCAATGAAACCGACATTGTCCATCTATCATGCAAGGGCAACTCTTCTTAAATGCACCACAAGGTCCGTGCAACATGTGTTTGACTACCAGATCATGGAGAACAGGATATTTCTTCTTGTCGTGTATCTTTGCAGATATCACCCAATCATAGTCATCTGGGGTCCTTAACTTGCTTTTGGCTTTCATGATTAAAAGTATATGTGAAGGAAATATGCCCTAGAGGAAATAATAAAGTTATTATTTATTTCCTTATATCATGATAAATGTTTATTGTTCATGCTAGAATTGTATTAACCGGAAACATAATACATGTGTGAATACATAGACAAACAAAGTGTCACTAGTATGCCTCTACTTGACTAGCTCGTTAATCAAAGATGGTTATGTTTCCTAACCATGAACAATGAGTTGTCATTTGATTAACGGGATCACATCATTAAGTGAATGATCTGATTGACATGACCCATTCCATTAGCTTAGCACCCGATCGTTTAGTATGTTGCTATTGCTTTCTTCATGACTTATACATGTTCCTATAACTATGAGATTATGCAACTCCCGTTTACCGGAGGAACACTTTGGGTGCTACCAAACGTCACAACGTAACTGGGTGATTATAAAGGAGTACTACGGGTGTCTCCAAAGGTACATGTTGGGTTGGCGTATTTCGAGATTAGGTTTTGTCACTCCGATTGTCGGAGAGGTATCTCTGGGCCCTCTCGATAATGCACATCACTTAAGCCTTGCAAGCATTGCAACTAATGAGTTAGTTGCGGGATGATGTATTACAGAACGAGTAAAGAGACTTGCCGGTAAAGAGATTGAACTAGGTATTTGGAATACCGACGATCGAATCTCGGGCAAGTAACATACCGATGACAAAGGGAACAACGTATGTTGTTATGCGGTCTGACCGATAAAGATCTTCGTAGAATATGTAGGAGCCAATATGAGCATCCAGGTTCCGCTATTGGTTATTGACCAGTGACATGTCTCGGTCATGTCTACATTGTTCTCGAACCCGTAGGGTCCGCACGCTTAAGGTTACGATGACAGTTATATTATGAGTTTATGCATTTTGATGTACCGAAGGTTGTTCGGAGTCCCGGATGTGACCACGGACATGACGAGGAGTCTCGAAATGGTCGAGACATAAAGATTGATATATTGGAAGCCTATGTTTGGATATCGGAAGTGTTCCGGGTGAAATCGGGATTTTACCGGAGTACCGGGAGGTTACCGGAACCC
>NC_057800.1:44082747-44098230 GCF_018294505.1 Triticum aestivum
CGGCCGGCCTCCCCCCTCTAGTCCTTTATATATGGAGGCAGGGGCACCCCAGAGACACACAAGTTGATCCACGTGATCTATTCCTTAGCCGTGTGCGGCGCCCCCAGCCACCATGGTCCTCGATAATATTGTAGCGGTGCTTAGGCGAAGCCCTGCAGCAGTAGTACATCAAGATCGTCACCACGCCGTCGTGCTGACGGAACTCTTCCCCGACACTTTGCTGGATCGGAGTCCGGGGATCGTCATCGAGCTAAACGTGTGCTAGAACTCGGAGGTGCCGTAGTTTCGGTACTTGATCGGTCGGATCGTGGAGACGTACGACTACATCAACCAAACGCTTCCGTTGTCAATCTACTAGGTATGTAGATCATACTCCCCCTCTCGTTGCTATGCATCACCATGATCTTGCGTGTGCGTAGGAAAATTTTTGAAATTACTACGAAACCCTACAGTGGCATCCGAGCCTAGGTTTTATGGTTTGATGTTATATGCACGAGTAGAACACAAGTGAGTTGTGGGCGATATAAGTCATACTGCCTACCAGCATGTCATACTTTGGTTCGGCGGTATTGTTGGACGAGATGACCCGGACCGACATTACGCGTACGCTTACGCGAGACCGGTTCTCCCGACGTGCTTTGCACATAGGTGGCTTGCGGGCGACAGTCTCTCCAACTTTAGTTGAACCGAGTGTGGCTACGCCCGGTCCTTGTGAAGGTTAAAACGGAGTCAAATTGACAAACTATCGTTGTGGTTTTGATGCGTAGGTGAGATTGGTTCTTGCTTAAGCCCATAGCAGCCACGTAAAACTTGCAACAACAAAGTAGAGGACGTCTAACTTGTTTTTGCAGGGCATGTTGTGATGTGATATGGTCAAGACATGATGCTGAATTTTATTGTATGAGATGATCATGTTTTGTAACCGAGTTATCGACAACTGGCAGGAGCCATATGGTTGTCGCTTTATTGTATGCAATGCAATCGCAATGTAATGCTTTACTTTATCACTAAACGGTAGCGATAGTCGTAGAAGCACAAGCTTGGCGAGAAGACAACGATGCTACAATGGAGATCAAGGTGTCACGCCGGTGACGATGGTGATCACGATGGTGCTTCGGAGATGAAGATCACAAGCACAAGATGATGATGGCCATATCATATCACTTATATTGATTGCATGTGATGTTTATCTTTTATGCATCTTATCTTGCTTTGATTGACGGTAGCATTATAAGATGATCTCTCACTAATTATCAAGAAGTGTTCTCCCTGAGTATGCACCATTGCGAAAGTTCTTCGTGCTGAGACACCACGTGATGGTCGGGTGTGATAGGTTCTACGTTCAAATACAACGGGTGCAAAACAGTTGCACACGTGGAATACTCAGGTTATACTTGACGAGCCAAGCATATACAGATATGGCCTCGGAACATGGAGACCGAAAGGTCGAGCATGAATCATATAGTAGATATGATCAACATAATGATGTTCACCAATGAAACTACTCCATCTCACGTGATGATCGGACATGGTTTAGTTGATTTGGATCACGTAATCACTTAGAGGATTAGAGGGATGTCTATCTAAGTGGGAGTTCTTTAAGTAAATTAACTGAACTTAAATTTATCATGAAACTTAGTACCTGATTAGTATCTTGCTTGTTTATGTTGATTGTAGATAGATGGCTCATGCTGTTGTTCCGTTGAATTTTAATGCGTTCCTTGAGAAAGCAAAGTTGAAAGATGATGGTAGCAATTACACGGACTGGGTCCGTAACTTGAGGATTATCCTCATTGCTGCACAGAAGAATTACGTCCTGGAAGCACCGCTGGGTGCCAGGCCTGCTGCAGGAGCAACGCCGGATGTTATGAATGTCTGGCAGAGCAAAGCTGATGACTACTCGATAGTTCAGTGTGCCATGCTTTACGGCTTAGAATCGGGACTTCAACGACGTTTTGAACGTCATGGAGCATATGAGATGTTCCAGGAGTTGAAGTTAATATTTCAAGCAAATGCCTGGATTGAGAGATATGAAGTCTCCAATAAGTTCTATAGCTGCAAGATGGAGGAGAACAGTTCTGTTAGTGAGCATATACTCAAAATGTCTGGGTATAATAATCACTTGATTCAATTGGGAGTTAATGTTCCAGATGATTGCGTCATTGACAGAATTCTCCAATCATTGCCACCAAGCTACAAGAGCTTCGTGATGAACTATAATATGCAAGGGATGAATAAGACTATTCCCGAGCTCTTCGCAATGCTGAAAGCTGTGGAGGTAGAAATCAAGAAGGAGCATCAAGTGTTGATGGTCAACAAGACCACTAGTTTCAAGAAAAAGGGCAAAGGAAAGAAGAAGGGGAACTTCAAAAAGAACGGCAAGCAAGTTGCTACTCAAGAGAAGAAACCCAAACCTGGACCTAAGCCTGAAACTTAGTGCTTCTATTGCAAGCATACTGGTCACTGGAAGCGGAACTGCCCCAAGTATTTGGCGGATAAGAAGGATGGAAAGGTGAACAAAGGTATATGTGATATACATGTTATTGGTGTGTACCTTACTAATGCTCGCAGTAGCACCTGGGTATTTGATACTGGTTCTGTTGCTAATATTTGCAACTCGAAACAGGGACTACGGATCAAGCGAATATTGGTTAAGGACGAGGTGACGATGCGCGTGGGAAACGGTTCCAAAGTCGATGTGATCGCAGTCGGCACGCTACCTCTACATCTACCTTCGAGATTAATATTAGACCTAAATAATTGTTATTTGGTGCCAGCGTTAAGCATGAACATTATTTCTGGATCTTGTTTGATGCGAGACGGTTATTCATTTAAATCAGAGGATAATGGTTGTTCTATTTATATTAGTAATATCTTTTATGGTCATGCACCCTTGAAGAGTGGTCTATTCTTGTTGAATCTCGATAGTAGTAACACACATATTCATAATGTTGAAGCCAAAAGATGCAGAGTTAATAATGATAGTGCAACTTATTTGTGGCACTGCCGTTTAGGTCATATCGGTGTAAAGCGCATGAAGAAACTCCATACTGATGGACTTTTGGAACCACTTGATTATGAATCACTTGGTACTTGCGAACCGTGCCTCATGGGCAAGATGACTAAAACACCGTTCTCTGGTACTATGGAGAGAGCAACAGATTTGTTGGAAATCATACATACAGATGTATGTGGTCCGATGAATATTGAGGCTCGTGGCGGATATCGTTATTTTCTCACCTTCACAGATGATTTAAGCAGATATGGGTATATCTACTTAATGAAACATAAGTCTGAAACGTTTGAAAAGTTCAAGGAATTTCAGAGTGAAGTTGAAAATCATCGTAACAAGAAAATAAAGTTTCTACGATCTGATCATGGAGGAGAATATTTGAGTTACGAGTTTGGTGTACATTCGAAAAATTGTGGAATAGTTTCGCAACTCACGCCACCCGGAACACCACAGCGTAATGGTGTGTCCGAACGTCGTAATCGTACTTTACTGGATATGGTGTGATCTATGATGTCTCTTACTGATTTACCGCTATCGTTTTGGGGATACGCTCTAGAGACGGCCGCATTCACGTTAAATAGGGCACCATCAAAATCCGTTGAGACGACGCCTTATGAATTTTGGTTTGGCAAGAAACCAAAGTTGTCGTTTCTAAAAGTTTGGGGCTGCGATGCTTATGTGAAAAAGCTTCAACCTGATAAGCTCGAACCCAAATCGGAGAAATGTGTCTTCATAGGATATCCAAAGGAAACTATTGGATACACCTTCTATCACAGATCCGAAGGCAAGACTTTTGTTGCTAAATTCGGAAAATTTCTAGAGGAGTTTCTCTCGAAAGAAGTGAGTGGGAGGAAAGTAGAACTTGACAAGGTAACTGTACCTACTCCCTTATTGGAAAATAGTACATCACAGAAAACTGTTTCTGTGACACCTACACCAGTTAGTGAGGAAGCTAATGATGATGATCATGAAACTTCAGAACAAGATACTACTGAACCTCGTAGATCAACCAGAGTAAGATCCGCGCCAGAGTGGTACGGTAATCCTGTTCTGGAAGTCATGCTACTAGATCATGATGAAACTATGAACTATGAAGAGGCGATGGTGAGCCCAGATTCCGCAAAGTGGCTTGAAGCCATGAAATCTGAGATGGGATCCATGTATGAGAACAAAGTATGGACTTTGGTTGACTTGCCCGATGATTGGCAAGCAATTGAGAATAAATGGATCTTCAAGAAGAAGACTGACGCTGATGGTAATATTACTGTCTACAAAGCTCGACTTGTCGCAAAAGGTTTTCGGCAAGTTCAAGGGATTGACTACGATGAGACCTTCTCACCCGTAGCGATGCTTAAGTCTGTCCGAATCATGTCAGCAATTGCCTCATTTTATGATTATGAAATTTGGCAGATGGATGTCAAAACTGCATTCCTGAATGGATTTCTGGAAGAAGAGTTGTATATGATGCAACCAGAAGGTTTTGTCGATCCAAAGGGAGCTAACAAAGTGTGCAAGCTCCAGCAATCCATTTATGGACTGGTGCAAGCCTCTCGGAGTTGGAATAAACGTTTTGATAGTGTGATCAAAGCATTTGGTTTTATACAGACTTTTGGAGAAGCCTGTATTTACAAGAAAGTGAGTGGGAGCTCTATAGCATTTCTGATATTATATGTGGATGACATATTACTAATTGGAAATGATGTAGAATTTCTGGATAGCATAAAGGGATACTTGAATAAGAGTTTTTCAATGAAAGACCTCGGTGAAGCTGCTTACATATTAGGCATTAAGATCTATAGAGATAGATCAAGACGCTTAATTGGACTTTCACAAACCACATACCTTGACAAAGTTTTGAAGAAGTTCAAAATGGATCAAGCAAAGAAAGGGTTCTTGCATGTGTTACAAGGTGTGAAGTTGAGTAAGACTCAATTCCCGACCACTGCAGAAGATAGAGAGAATATGAAAGATGTTCCCTATGCATCAGCCATAGGATCTATCATGTATGCAATGCTGTGTACCAGACCTGATGTGTGCCTTGCTATAAGTCTAGCAGGGAGGTACCAAAGTAATCCAGGAGTGGATCACTGGACAGCGGTCAAGAACATCCTGAAATACCTGAAAAGGACTAAGGATATGCTTCTCGTATATGGAGGTGACAAAGAGCTCATCATAAAAGGTTACGTTGATGCAAGCTTTGACACTGATCCGAACGATTCTAAATAACAAACCGGATATGTGTTTACATTAAACGGTGGGGCTGTAAGTTGGTGCAGTTCTAAACAAAGCGTTGTAGCAGGATCTACATGTGAAGCTGAGTACATAGCTGCTTCGGAAGCAGCAAATGAAGGAGTCTGGATGAAGGAGTTCATATCCGATCTAGGTGTCATACCTAGTGCATCGGGTCCAATGAAAATCTTTTGTGACAATACTGGTGCAATTGCCTTGGCAAAGGAATCCAGATTTCACAAAAGAACCAAGCACATCAAGAGACGCTTCAATTCCATCCGGGATCTAGTCCAGGTGGGAGACATAGAGATTTGCAAGATACATACGGATCTGAATGTTGCAGACCCGTTGACTAAGCCTCTTCCACGAGCAAAACATGATCAGCACCAAGGCTCCATGGGTGTGAGAATCATTACTATGTAATCTAGATTATTAACTCTAGTGCAAGTGGGAGACTGAAGGAAATATGCCCTAGAGGCAATAATAAAGTTATTATTTATTTCCTTATATCATGATAAATGTTTATTGTTCATGCTAGAATTGTATTAACCGGAAACATAATACATGTGTGAATACATAGACAAACAAAGTGTCACTAGTATGCCTCTACTTGACTAGCTCGTTAATCAAAGATGGTTATGTTTCCTAACCATGAACAATGAGTTGTTATTTGATTAACGGGATCACATCATTAAGTGAATGATCTGATTGACATGACCCATTCCATTAGCTTAGCACTCGATCGTTTAGTATGTTGCTATTGCTTTCTTCATGACTTATACATGTTCCTATAACTATGAGATTATGCAACTCCCGTTTACCGGAGGAACACTTTGGGTGCTACCAAACATCACAACGTAACTGGGTGATTATAAAGGACTACTACAGGTGTCTCCAAAGGTACATGTTGGGTTGGCGTATTTCGAGATTAGGTTTTGTCACTCCGATTGTCGGAGAGGTATCTTTGGGCCCTCTCGGTAATGCACATCACTTAAGCCTTGCAAGCATTGCAACTAATGAGTTAGTTGCAGGATGATGTATTACAGAACGAGTAAAGAGACTTGCCGGTAAAGAGATTGAACTAGGTATTTGGAATACCGACGATCGAATCTCGGGCAAGTAACATACCGATGACAAAGGGAACAACGTATGTTGTTATGCGGTCTGACCGATAAAGATCTTCGTAGAATATGTAGGAGCCAATATGAGCATCCAGGTTCCGCTATTGGTTATTGACCAGTGACATGTCTCGGTCATGTCTACATTGTTCTCGAACCCGTAGGGTCCGCACGCTTAAGGTTACGATGACAGTTATATTATGAGTTTATGCATTTTGATGTACCGAAGGTTGTTCGGAGTCCCGGATGTGACCACGGACATGACGAGGAGTCTCGAAATGGTCGAGACATAAAGATTGATATATTGGAAGCCTATGTTTGGATATCGGAAGTGTTCCGGGTGAAATCGGGATTTTACCGGAGTACCGGGAGGTTACCG
Organism: Triticum aestivum; assembly: GCF_018294505.1. Classification (NCBI taxonomy): domain Eukaryota; kingdom Viridiplantae; phylum Streptophyta; class Magnoliopsida; order Poales; family Poaceae; genus Triticum; species Triticum aestivum. The sequence goes on from NC_057800.1 coordinate 44,089,487, forward strand.
GAACCCACCCCCCCCCCCGGGGAGCTATATGGGCCTTAATGGGCCATAGTGGAAGAAGAGGAGAGGCATCCAGGGCTTGGGCCGCGCGCCCCTCCCCCCTAGTCCTAATAGGACAAGGAGAGAGGGGGCCGGCACCCTCATCCTTCTCTCTCTCTCTTTTCCACCTCATGAATCCTATTCCAACTAGGATTGGGGGAGAAGTCCTACTCCCGGAGGGAGTAGGACTCCTCCTGGCGCGCCCCTCATGGCCGGCCGGCCTCCCCCCTCTAGTCCTTTATATATGGAGGCAGGGGCACCCCAGAGACACACAAGTTGATCCACGTGATCTATTCCTTAGCCGTGTGCGGCGCCCCCAGCCACCATGGTCCTCGATAATATTGTAGCGGTGCTTAGGCGAAGCCCTGCAGCAGTAGTACATCAAGATCGTCACCACGCCATCGTGCTGACGGAACTCTTCCCCGACACTTTGCTGGATCGGAGTCCGGGGATCGTCATCGAGCTAAACGTGTGCTAGAACTCGGAGGTGCCGTAGTTTCGGTACTTGATCGGTCGGATCGTGGAGACGTACGACTACATCAACCAAACGCTTCCGTTGTCAATCTACTAGGTATGTAGATCATACTCCCCCTCTCGTTGCTATGCATCACCATGATCTTGCGTGTGCGTAGGAAAATTTTTGAAATTACTACGAAACCCTACAATATGCTCATGAGGGAGACCTGTTTCTGAAACTCAGTGACATGTACATAAGCCGCAACTTCTCCGAAATGCTTACCCTTAATTAGTAGGTCCATCATACTTCATTGTTTAGTTTTGTATACTCTTGCCACAAGGTCTGAACGGTCTTGCGGCAGTTGTCCAGGCAATAATTCATTAGTTATCTCCTCCCAGTAGAGATTGCATGTCATGGTGATAAAATAATCCGGTTTACCCCATCGTTGTACTATTGCCATCACATCCAAAAACCTGCGTTGCATGTCACGGTCACCACCAGGAAATATACGTGGAAGCAATATTCTCTTGCCAATCCGATCACCACATGACTCGCCAGCATAGACGGTGTCCACAAGACCCTATAATGAATCAATATTTGACGCTAAGTAGTGTACAAGGTTGAAGCAAAGAGTGCAGCATCTATAGTGTGATTTGTTGGTATTAACAGAAGCATGTTACCTGGTATAGGTCAGCGCGTATAACCTTTTGATTTTCTGGCCATGAGTACCAGTCAAGCCTCATTCTCTCAATCTTGATGTACATGTCAACAGCCCACTATTGGAAAAGGCACCCCCCAAATAAGATGATGTTAAAAAGCTTTTTTCGGACCTGTAGCTTGAAGCTATAGTACTCCCTCGCGCTAACAAATTTCCTGGATTTTGTGGCATTAATCTCATTGTCTCCAAACTCCTCCAGGTTATCATTGTTGTCATCTAAAAATTGATTAACAAAAAAATTGGTATGATAGATAGAATTAAGAATATAAAAAACAGCAACGACGTGCAATACCTGCAGGTAAATCAGTGGCCTGGTCGTCAAGCTGTGTGGTATGACCAACTTGTTCTCCCATCATGTTGTTGTCTGAAAGATGGACCACTGTCTAATTTTTAATTTGACCAATATGTATATAAATCTGCTATGAACATCATACCTGAATGAAAATCAGTGGCTTGGTTCCTTTGTGGTGCAGAATCATGCACGGAACCTTGGGTTGTGGCATCGGGGAGCCCAATATATGGCATCCAACGATTCCAACCGATCTCCCCACGTGGGAAGAATAGTGGATATGCGCAGCAGCCATAGTATGCTCTAATATACATGGGACGATCTCCTTTGCCATACACGACAACACTCCTCTCAACGCTTTTTCGAGGGTCACTTCCTTCAACCCATATTGATGCTACTTGCGAAGTAGTTGGCGCATTGTACCTTCGCTGATCAAGGTTGATATCTGTGTTCAGTGAGATCCTATATTCATCCAGATTTGGAACAACACCAATGCTTCTAAAAGCTTGAGCATAAGGGTTATGTTGTTGTATTGTCAAAATCTTCTGTATGAGATCTAGCCTAAGATTTGGAGACCTCTTAACCCTGTGAAACAAGTTTTCATCCGTATCGTAAATATATAGCTGCAGATGTCGAGGGCCTTATTCACCGGACATCAGATCATCAAGAGTGTGGTACAACTGGCCACATGCATGAAATGTATAGACGCCGGTTTCTGTGGCTGTGCTGACTTGACGATCAAGAGTGACACCAAGAGTTGTGAATGAGAAGTGAGAGTTGAAATAAAGTATATTCTCTCTGAAATATTTAGCATCCTCATCTGATTGACTTGTAAACAACCGTTTCAATTCATTAGAAACTTCTAGAGTAAACACACCCACTTTACCCTTTCTGCAACAAAATGCAGGCCCCTCGTATTGAAACCGCAATGCTCCACAGTGGCAGTAGTCACTAACTTTTCTAAGGACATGGTGCTTTTTGGGCAGGTTCATGTATACTCTGTCATGAGTGTCATTAGTGCGAGTTCCATCACCATGATTCTGATCCACTCGGTAGGATTGAAAATCAACATCTGGAAAAGTGTAGGCATTTGCATTAACTAAATTTATTGCACACACCATTTTGTTGTGTTATATATTGTATTGGTACATCATGATAGCAACAATAGACCTGGTTGGGCGAACATCCTAGCTTCCTCATCAGGGTCATCATCTCCAAGGTTGTCACCTACCAAGCAGTCTAGCCGCCAACACATTCGATAATGCAAAAGGTGTTTCAAATAACGCTGAGGACACAAAACAAAGGTAACCGGCACTACAAAAAAAATACACTTCCGTGATGATACGTGTTTGTCACAGTAGGTCGTGTTTTTTGTCATGCATGTATATCCATGACAAATTTATGACAGAATCAAGATAGTCATACCTGTGCTGTCGTAGAAGTGTTCCATGACATTACCAAAAATTATCATCACGGAAGTGTCCACTTCCATGACGATAAATCGCGCGTCACAGAAGTGCTTTTGTCAAGGGTGACCGACACGTGGCATCCACCGTAACGGAACGCCGTTAAGCTATCGGGTCGGGTTTTGGATCCGATAACCCGTTAACAGCCCCGACCAATGGGGATTTTCCACGTGTAAAATCATCATTGGCTAGAGGAAACACGTGTCGGCTCATCGTTGGGACAGATGTCATCCACTCACTGGACAGAAGGCGCCTATGATACGTCGACACGTGGCACGGCCCAACAGTGGCCCATTCATGTGAAAAGGCCGGCCCGTTTGACTTGGTCAAAAGTTGGCGGGCCGGCCCATGGAAAGCCTGTTAACGGCATGTTCGCATATAGCCCATTTACAGCCCGCTAACCCAAGGCCCGTTACGCCCTATCCGAATTAGGCCCAGTGGCGTCATCTGGGCCATCCAATATGATTCCAGCCCGTTTTCACTTCTAGCCCATGTATAGCCCATGACGTCTTTCGGCCCATATGAGGCCCTTTGTAACTCTTGGCCCATTAGCGGCCCGTGCTAAAACTGGCCCGTAATGAACAGTGTATTACTTTACACCCATTAACGGTCCGTGGTGAAACTGACCCGTAATGAACAGTGTATCACTTTATACCCATCAACGGCCCGTTATTCCGTTGGGCTGTTTCCAGCCCAAGTTAACTTTCGGCCTTCTGAGGGCCCATTTATTCTTGGGCTCATTTGCAGCATTTGGTTACTTATGGCCCGTTACTGTCATTTTCTGCTTGTGGGCCAAATTCAGCCCGTCGTTATAGTCGGCCCGTTTGTCGACCGTTAGTCTGTTGGGCCATTTTCACAGCATCACCAAATACGGCCTATTAACGGCCCGTTATGGTCAGCCCATAAAACCTACGATTTCCATTAAAGGCCCATCTACGGCCCATTAAAGGCCCGTACAAGACCCATAAATGAGTCGTCGGCCCATGGATCCTACGAGACGTAGAAGGCCCATGGATCCTACGAGACGTACAAGGCCCATGGATCCTACGAGACGTACAAGGCCCATGGATCCTAAGAGACATACAAGGCCCATGGATCCTACGAGATGTACAAGGCCCATGGATCCTACGAGACGTAGAAGGCCCATGGATCCGACGGCCCATGAAGGGCCATGGTCGGGCGAGTTGGCCCCCGTTTGAATGATATAGCATATTCAAAGAATTATCCTACTCAATACTATCACCTCTAAAAAGCATACACTATACAACAAAGAGATCAAGGCATAGAAAGGTAGAATAATCCTACACTATACAATAAAGAAATTACAGCCGATTATACCCACTGGGCATTATGGTTCGGCACAGGTGATAATAAAGCATACACAAACAGCAAATTACATACACTGGGCAAATACAGCTCATACATCATGGACGCGCATCAACTTAACTCCATTTGAACTATAATCTCTTCAGAAAATAGGATTGGCCGGATTCAGATAGCACAAATTTCAGTCTGCAAAATCTCCAATTCCTTCATGGTTACCTCAGTGTCTTGTTTCATTTTTTTGACTCCTGCATCTAATACCTGCATGTCCAGTCTCAACTTGTTGATTATACGTTGACAATCATGTACACGTTGTCTTGCCACCTCTAGTTGATGCTCGAGAACATCAGCACATTCCAATTCCAATCCATAATCATCCAGTAACAGCCATGCCGCACTGCTCGCAGATCTTTGTGTTGATGTCACTTCATCCTGAAATGTTTCTGTAAGTATACATGACTAGGGCAAAAATATAGTTACAACAGTGAAGCGAACAAGACACTATTTTGTACTACATGGCAAAACAGGACTAACAATAATGTTACACGTCACTTTCAAAAAAAATGTTACACGTCATGAAGCATAAGAAGGTGATATTTTAAAAATTATAAAAAAGATAGTCTGTACAGCCTGCATACAGAAATCCCTCTTAGCCCAATCGAAAACACAGACAAGTTACAAGTTTAGACAGCATGTTGCATATAAGTAAGCAAGCAGTTGGCCATTCTGTGCCTCAATTAAAGTCTTAGGGAGCATAATGAACAGCAGAGGGTTTCATACAAACATACTACAGCAGGCAAAACTATGTAATCATTAGCGTAGTATAAACTAGATTGTGAGCCTCATGCAATAATAGTTGGTTAATAGACTTCAAAGCTTCAGGCACACTTTGGCAGAGTAATTAAATGGTAAGGCATTTAATTATGTCAACTAATAGTGATACAAGTACCGAACATCAGGCATGATTATTTGGGCATCTCATTAACTGAGGACAAATAAAGCAATTGAAAAGAGAAAATTAACTATGCCTAAAACAAACAAGGAATTGAACTGTTGAGTTGCATACAGTGACTTACCTTAGCAGGTTGAAGAGGCTCAGTGCAGCTCCTACTTCTCTTGCAAGGCTCCTTCCTAACATCTTGTACTTGGAAATCCTCAATCTTATCTTCATTGCACCCCCTCTGCAAGGTGACACAAACTAGTTACTCGTCTCCTTGGAAGATAAATATGCATACTTTCCAGTCTGTGAACACAAAAGGATGAGATTATAACAAAACAACACCACATAATGAAACATGCCGCATCTCTTGCACTTGCACACAATGAAATGAGCATTTACTATGTCTGCACTATGTAAAAACTAGGCATACCTTCGAACTGGATCTCTAGGTACTCTTGGAGAGCCTACTGTAGTGTACAGCCAAACCTTTATGTCACCTATGAGTTAGACAAGGCCCCACTACAGCATCCCTTAGTTTTTAAATCGTTTACAAGCTCTGTTAGAGTGTTAGGTCAAGAACAGCAAGTAATCAAAGCAAACAGTCCTAGTATGGCTGGCTGATGCAAATAAGCAATTGAACAGATGTGTGAGCAAATCTTACATATCAAGAAAAGAAGCAAAGAAGGAGGCTTAAAGACCATCACTTGACTGACCAGATTTAAGGGGCATTTAAACATAATGTGCAACGTATGAACTAACATAAACATTGCATATTCCAGATTCTACAATGGAATGCACATGTATTAGGTTATGCCATGTATGATGATGCCTAAATGTACAGATAGCAGGTAAGAGTGATTCATCATTGCACGCACAATTAAATTGCAGGTTAAGGGCCAGTTCGATTCCGCCTTTTCAGGGTATATTGTCAAAATAAGCCATAAAAGATGTAAAGAAGTCATTTTTTAGTTATGGGCTTGGGCTTAACTAATTTCTCTTTGAAGGGGGGTGTTTCGGGTAGAACCTCACTAAAAATTGAAGGGAAGGGGAATAGTGAAATGACTCTATTGTCTGCCTATATTACGCTCAAAATGCAACTGCTGACGCCCGTGTCACACCTGACCCTCAAGTAAAAACAAACACGCAAGCATTCATTGCCCTGCCCGCTTGCATCTCCTCTCCCCTTTCCCTCTACCTCGATCCCCTACCTGCAGCACTAGGGTTCCTCCAGCGAGCCGTCGCCACTGGTCTCATCTGGCCTGGTCCTCAACGATGCTATGTCCAGCTAGGCTACATGGTCGGCGGGTAGGGGCAAATCTCCCTGGCTGCTCCTCCCTCTGGCGCCGCCCCTCATTCTCATGGTCTCCAGCAGCTGCTCCACTGTGGTTCGTCCAACGCACTACTCCAGCGGGCATTGCACAACTACGGCCGATGCCACACTGCGGCAGAAGGCACCTTATTCCCCCTCCCCTCCTTCCAGGCCATGGCCTTGAGGTGCTGTTGAAGGATGAGCTCATCCAACAAGGTGAGGATCTCCTCTGATTTTTTGCCAAATTTTTATTCTGATCCACTATACGATGAATTGTTATGAGCTGCTTCTGCTGCTGCTATATGATGCATTGCTATGAGCTGCTCCTGATGCTGCTATATGATGAATTGCTATGAGTTGCTGCTACTGTATGATGAGTTGCTATGAGCTGCTGCTGCTATATGATGAATTGCTATGAGCTGCTGCTGCTATATGATGAGTTGCTACAAGCTGCTCCTGCTGCTGCTATATGATGAATTGCTATGAGCTGCTCCTGCTGCTGCTATATGATGTATTGCTATGAGCTGCTCCTGCTGCTGCTATATGATGAATTGCTATGAGCTGCTGCTGGTATATGATGAATTGCAGACTGCTGCTACTGTATGATGAGTTGTTGTGAGCTGCTGCTATATGATGCTTTCAGGTGGTGCTACTATACGATAATAACCAACCACTTGGGCCATCGAATTTCAATAAATAATTGTTCTTCATTTAAATGTGGGTCATGCGTTCTTCGTTTAAATTAGGCAATGGGATCTCTATGGAAAACATTGACCAAAGTAGATTGTGCCAAGTAGATGGTATCTTTGTATTTGCATTTTGAGCAAATAGTGATGGTCTGTTTTCCTATCATATTAATTACTGCACTGGGTTCAATTTGTGATGTTTGCAAGTCAAATTAATTTCCATATGGGCAGCAAAATGAAAAAAATATAATGCAATCTAGACTTTCCACTGATCATACCAAAGATAAGCTAAAAACGCAATGAAAAGAACTGGTTGGCTTATTACATGGAGCTTATATTCACATGTGCTTATTTTCTTAGGATAACTCGTAATAACTGTCCCTAAGAAACTTGGCTAATAGAACTGGCATACAAATAACATGTCACGATGATTGCAATGGAGGAGTGACGTACCATAGCACACCGTATAGGCTCACCGCTGCCTCTCCTTTTTTTTGCGATGTTCCATGAAATTGCCACATACATCTTGTACTTTTTCATTGTGTAACCCTATCTACAAGTTGACACGGCTAATTTCAGACATCTCTACATGATACTACATTGCATATCCCTTGCGCATATTTAAACCACCAATTAACGATTGTGTACGTACCATAAACTAGCCATGACTCGGTATGCTGGACTAGCAGGCACTCTAAGGGAGCCTAATGTAGTGCATTGGAATTCCTACATGCCACCTACGATTTTGTGTAATATACTGCCCCTGTTCCTAAATATATGTCTTTGTAGAGATTCTAGTATGGACCGCATACAGATGTATATAGATGCATTTTCGAGTGTAGATTCACTCATTTTGCTCCGTATGTAGCCTATAGTGGAATCTCTAAAAAGACTTATATTTAGGACCGGAGGTATGAGGTAGTATCATGTATGACATCTACATATCTAATTTAGCAGCCAGTAGTAGAAATCATTGTCTGCACAAAGGGATTACTGGTCGAAAATCCTAGCAAAGCATGCTGGCAGGCACAGAACAATACAAGAGAGAGAGACGCGCTTACAAGATCATAGCAATGCCTCAGTCCAGGATCTTGGTTGGCCAAGCTGTTAGATCCAGAAGAAACATCGTCCTTGTAGTTTTTGCCAGCTGCATAACAGGTAACAACGACCGGTTAGTATATTTGAAGTACATCGGGCAGGTGATGTTGGACGGGTTTAAAGGTGACAAGCACCTAGGCCGTGGCGGGTGCTTGGCATCTCTCCAGACGGTGGGAATCAGGTTAGAAACGTCGAGGGTGATGATGCTGCGCTGGCTGTCGGGGTCCGGTAAGGAGATCTAGAACCGTCGAGTAGGGTGTTTGTGGAGCGGCTCCGGTAGGGTGGACTATGGTGTGGGCGAAGCGGATCTATGGCCGTGGACGAGGGCGTAGGTGAAGCTGCTCCGGTGGTTGGGTTAAGGATGGTGTCGACGACGCAGATCTGAGGCCGTGGACGGGGCGTCAGAAGCTGCTCCGGGGGTT
>NC_057800.1:44098531-44127539 GCF_018294505.1 Triticum aestivum
GTTAAGGATGGTGTCGACGATGCGGATCTGCGGCCGTGGACGGGGCGTCAGAAGCTACTCCGGTGGTTGGGTTAAGGGTGGTGTCGACGATGCGGATCTGCGGCCGTGGATGGGGCGTCAGAAGCTGCTCCGGTAGGTTGGATGAGGGTGCGAGGAAGCGGATCTGAGGCCGTGGACTTGTGAGTTGGCAAAGCAGCCCTGGTAGGGTTGAGAATGGTATAGGCGAAACTACTCCGGTAGGGTTGAGGAAGGTGTCGGCGAAGCGGCTCCGGTAGGGTTGAGGAAGGTGTCTGCGAAGAGGATCAGAGGCTGTCGATGGGGGCGTCGGTGGGGCGGCTCCGAGGGTGTGGACGAAGCATCTCCGGTGGGGAGTACGAATGAGCCGCTGCATATGCGCGGCGGTTGACGGGAGTACCGGCGAAGTAGATCCGGCGCCGTGGACAAGGCCGGCACTGAATGGGCTGTGGTACAGTGGTGGATGAGCAGTCTACTTGTTTCTAGGGGAGGTGGGAGGGGTAGATGCGGCCGCAGAAGCAGATCCAGCGAGGTGGACGCCGCCGGCAGTGAATGGGCTATGGTACGCCGGTGGATGGGTAGTCTAGGGTTTCGAGAGGGGAGGGGAGAAAGGGCGATGAAGTATGGACGGCGTGATGTAAGATGCTCTGGTGATGTGGAGTTAGTCGTTTTTGCGGGAGGGAGAGAGAAAATGGGGGTGCCATGTAGTGGGGGAACAGGAAATTACCAAAGCAGCCCCGACCTATCATGTAGATGAGGGTGGTATTGTAACTGTTGGTCTCCATGCACCAAGGACAAAAGGAGGATTTCGCATGCTAAAGACTAAGGTGGCGGAAATTTTAGAAGGAGGCGGGAGATTTTGCCGCCCGCGGGATCGTTCGTATCTAGTTTCAACTAATTTTGGACCGTGCTAGCGGGAAGGTCATGCTAGACTGTGTACACGGGGCACGCGTCAGCAGTTAATAACTGGTGTGAAGTCCACCCCAGAAAAAAAGACAATAACTCGGGATGATGCGCCGATAACTTGGACGTTCACACGGGCGCGGCCAATCGTACGGGTATAGTGCCGCGTTCACAAAAAAAGGGATCAAATGCTCAGCCTGTGTATTTCTTGTGTAAATAGATAATTTAGTGCCATTGGTTATTTATTTTAAACATAATGCATTGACGTGTTAGTGTAGAGGCGCACAAAAAGAAATGGATATTGTAGTCAGCTACTTAAAAGTGTTACCTCATATGATTACATAGCCTCCATTTCATAAAGTGCGTACCCGTTAAATTCATATATGAATATTACATATATTACTTCAAAATAGAAACTTAAATCATATATACCTACTAATAAAGCAAGGTGTGTTTCGCCTATTTTTTTCATCCGTTCACCGCCAAAAGATATTTTTTCTATCCAAGGTGGTACTAATCTTTTGTACGTCCGTCTGTTAGCAAAGAAAAACGATTTGTGCAGAATTTCATACATGGCCGCGCGCGCTATGGCCCAATAAAATCAGCACATGATTTCCTGCCCACGCAGCAATACAAATTCCTATTTCCCGCACACTTCGGCAAATAGTTACAGACAGGGCGCCCAAGACTGGGCCACCCATTTTCTTCTGTGTTCAATTTTTATTTTTCTGTTTCATTCTCTTTTTATTTCCTACTATTTCTTTTCTATTTTTCCCGTTCTATGTCTATTTTTTACCTTTTTTTGAAATTCAAAATTCTCTTTTTATTTCCTACTAGTTTCTTTCCTATCCGTTAGATATAAATCCGACGGCCTATATTGCAGGATGGCACGCACACTATCATCACCAACTCTGTTTTCTACTCCCTCCGTCCGAAAATACTTGTCATCAAAATGGATAAAAAGAGATGTATCTAAAACTAAAATATGTCTAGATACATTTCCTTTTATCCATTTTGATGACAAGTATTTCCGGACGGAGGGAGTATTTGTCTTTTTAGAGATTTCAACAAGTGACTATGACCGGACCTTACCAACATACTCAAAAAAGTAGTCCATAATTTTGATGTTACCCTCTTTTCTTGGCGGTGTAGTGCCATCTGGATACCTCATAAATAAATCAAGGACAAATCTGACCCCTTCATGAAAAGACATACGGAGCAAAATAAGTGAATCTACACTCTAAAATATGTCTACATACACATTCATATGTGGTAGTCCATTTGAAATCTGAAAAAGACAAATATTTAGGAACGAATGGAGTATATATAAGAGTAGACATGGAGATATATCTCCAGCATGGTCTACAACAAAAATGTGCTGGGCTGGTTAGCGCCAGATGCTCGTAACGCGATGACATGAGTTCGAATTCTGTCTTTTAACTTTATATTTTTATATTATATATTACTCTACTTATTTAATATATATACTTCTTTCGCCATTGTACTGACAGTGGAACCCACAAAGTACTTAGAATACAAGATTAAGGATGGACTTGTTTCTTTTTAACTTTCTATACGAAGCTGTAGCCACCCTGCAAGTCACGTGTACACTGTACATGCAATTAACTTTTTATAGAGGGACAATCATACAGGCAATTAACTCAAATGGATTGGATGTCACTCTATTATTTCCAGCATAAAGAGCATCTCCAACGGCAGCCGGCAAATTTCCTCCCGCTTCCTTAAGAGGAGGACGACATCAAACGCCAGCGGCATACATTTTTACAACTCTAACCAACCAGATGAAATTCGTGCAAACACAGACTGATTTCATATAAGCATGAAGGATTTCGTATAAAAAAGCCGGATCTTCATATAAACATGATGGATTTCATTACATTTACATGAACTAAGAGGTGCCAATCCGGCTCTCTTGTATAATTAATACTCCCTCCGTCCGGAAATACTTGTCCTAGAAATGGATGTATCTAGACTTATTTTAGTTCTAAATGGCCGCCCGCGGATCCCTTTGTCTTCCTCATGTCCGTCAGACACTTGCGGGGTTGACGAAGGTCCTTAGAAGAGACGAAGAAGCAAAGAAACCACCTGAATCCGCGGTCGTCGCCTCGGCGGTGGCCTTCATGGGTCCCAAGTGGCGGCGGCCTCCTGTGTTCTACTTCTCCTTGATGATGGTGGCGGACACGGAGAAGCTGGCCACCGACTCGTCGCTCTCCATGCACCTGGCTTCCTTCTCTACCTGCATGGCGCTGCCGCAGGCACGGGAGGCGCGCCCACAGACACGGAAGGCGCGCCCACCGCAGACACTGGTGGCGCGGTACGACGCGGCAGCGATGGCGCCCGTACCGGCGTGCTCGCCGCCGTGCCGGCGTGGAGCAACTCGCCACTCCTCATCGAGCTAAACTAGAGCGGTGAGTTGCTGAACCACGTGCCTGCTTGGAGCGGCAACTGGCTCCGTCAGGCCAAGCGAGGTTGGTGAAGCACCGAGCGGCCTCGCCCGTATCCGGAGGGCTCGGCGGGCCAACCAGCCGGGTAATATGCCGGAGAACGGCTCATCGGAAGCCATCAAAAGAGTGGAGAAAATGGTGAAGGAGGAGATGGCGGAGCGGCGGAGGGGTGCGATTCTTGCCCACTGTCTGTCTAGCCTCGTGTAAATAGAGGGCGGATGGTAGGAGCTTAGCCGGCGTCTGGCCTCGTTTAAACTGAGGGCGGACGGGAGGAGCTCGGCCGGTGTCGCGTTTAATATCGGCCCACTCATGAAAGGACGTGTGGCCGGAGTAGGATTCTCGGTTTGCATGCGGGTTTAACAGAGGGGTTTAATGGAGGCGCCGGGCGTGCAGCGGGCGGCGCAGTACTATTCGATTTGACAGTAGTAATGAGCCGTCAAATCACAAAGGCCCTCGCCTCTCGTGAAACTGACCGAGCTAGACTGCCCTGCCCTCTAGCCTTTTAAAAAATGTATATACTCCACTTTTGCACAGTAGTAGTATCGATGGATTGCGCCATGGAGCAAAACTTGAAATTAAAAAAAGGTGGTACATATAGAGAGTGCTCGTCGCCAAATTATGCATATAGTACTATTAAAAAGGCTTGTCACAATAATGGTGTCCAGCACAAGTGCACAACCCACCCCTCAAATAAAACTAAGCACCATGGAATTCTTTGACAAAACTAAGCACCCTGAAATTCTTTGACAACTAAACTGCTGGCTATATGATGTTGGCCATATATATTGTACGTATATAATGTGAAGAAACGAGTGGTAGTATGAAAGTGCAACTATCCCTGGGTGGTTTTGGTAATTCCTAACAACATATAGCTCATTGAGCTAACATTATTCCAAGATGAATATTTCAGGAAAAGCTCAATGGTTGGCATGGCATGGATGAGGAAAGTGGATCCCTCAAAATTATAAGGACAAAGGATTGGCTCAAACTTCAAGATCAAGACTCTACATTTTATATTTTAGTGATCCAAGATCACATTGAGTCCATAGGAAAAGCCAATACTATTAAGGAGGGATGAGGTGTTGCTTAATGAGCCTCTTGCTTCATGTGCTTAGTGATATGCTCCAAAACCCTCAACTATCATCCCACATCCACATTTGACCTAAACCAAAAGTCAAACTCGGCCCCACCGATTCTTTCTATCCGGAGCCACCGAGTTTCACATGTCATAGCCACTGCCACAAACCCTAGCAAATCGGTTTCACCGATAGGGATCTCGGTCTCACCGAGATGGGATTGCAATTTCTCCGTTTCCCTTCGTAACGTTTCGGTCCAACAGAAGTGAGCGATCGATCCCACCGAGATTGCAATGTAAACTCATTGTTTCCCTTTCGTAACATTTCGGTCTCACCGAAAAGAGCGAATCGGTCCCACCGAGTTTACCTGACCAACTCTCTGGTTAGCTTATTACCAAAATCGGTCTCACCGATTTTGTGTAATCGGTCACACCGAGATTACGTTATGCCCAAACCCTAACCATATCGGTCCTACCGAGTTGCATCTCAATCCCACCGAAAATCCTAACGGTCACTAGGTTTGCTGAATCAGTCCGACCGAGTTTCTCAATTCGGTCCCATCGAGTTTGGCAGATTGTGTGTAACGGTTAGATTTTGTGTGGAGGCTATATATACCCCTACACCCACTCTTCATTCGTGGAGAAAGCCATCAGAACAGATCTTCACTTCCAATACACATTTTCTGAGAGAGAACCACCTACGCTTGTGTTGAGCTCAAGATATTCCATTCCTACCATATGAATCTTGATCTCTAGCCTTCCCCAAGTTGCTTTCCACTCAAATCTTCTTTCCACCAAATCCAAATCCTGTGAGAGAGAGTTGAGTGTTGGGGAGACTATCATTTGAAGCACAAGAGCAAGGAGTTCATCATCAACACACCATTTGTTACTTCTTGGAGAGTGGTGTCTCCTAGATTGGCTAGGTGTCACTTGGGAGCCTCCGACAAGATTGTGGAGTTGAACCAAGGAGTTTGTAAAGGCAAGGAGATCGCCTACTTCGTGAAGATCTACCGCTAGTGAGGCAAGTCCTTTGTGGGCGACGGCCGTGATGGAATAGACAAGGTTGCTTCTTCGTGGACCCTTCGTGGGTGGAGCCCTCCGTGGACTCGCGCAACCGTTACCCTCCGTGGGTTGAAGTCTCCATCAATGTGGATGTACGATAGCACCACCTATCGGAACCACGCCAAAAACATCCGTGTCTCCAATTGCGTTTGAATCCTCCAAACCCTTCCCTTTACATTCTTGCAAGTTGCATGCTTTACTTTCCGCTACTCATATACTCTTTGCATGCCTGCTTGAATTGTGTGAAGATTGCTTGACTTGTGCTAATATAGGTAAAATCTGCCAAGAACTAAAATTGGGAAAAGGATAGATTTTTATTTGGTCGAGTAGTTTAATCACCCCCCCCCCTCTAGACATACTTCCAATCCTACAAGTGGTATCAGAGCTTTGGTCTTCATTTGCTTTGATTTCCATAGCTTTTGGTGATCATAGCCTTGGTTTCACAACCTAGGAGAGTATGGTGTCTAGCGAGGGAAATTACCACCGTAGAGGTCCTTACTTTGATGGTACTAATTTTGCTAGTTGGAAACATAAGATGAAAATGCATATTTTTGGACATAACCCCGCCATTTGGGCTATTGTGTGTGTTGGTTTGCAAGGTGACTTCTTTGATGGGAAAGAACCAAACCGTGAAGCTACCGCGGAAGAGTTGAAGATGCTGCAATACAACGCTCAAGCTTGTGATATTCTCTTCAACGGATTGTGCCCCGAAGAATTCAACAAAATCAGCCGTCTTGAGAATGCAAAGGAAATTTGGGATACTTTGATTGATATGCACGAGGGTACCGACTCCGTCAAGGAATCCAAATTGGATGTGCTTCAAAGTCAACTTGACAAGTTCAAAATGAAGGGTGGTGAAGGTGTCGCTGAAATGTACGCTAGGCTTGCTCTTATCACAAATGAGATTGCCGGCTTAGGGAGTGAAGAGATGACCGATAGATTCATCATCAAGAAGATCCTAAGAGCCTTGGATGGAAAATATGATACCGTGTGCACATTGATCCAAATGATGCCCAATTACAAAGATCTCAAGCCAACGGAAGTCATTGGAAGAATTGTTGCTCATGAGATGTCACTCAAGGATAAAGAGGAACTTCACAACAAATCAAGTGGTGCTTACAAAGCCTCATGTGAAGCTCCCACATCATCAAGTGAGAAGCATACCTTCAATGAAGAATTGAGCTTAATGGTGAAGAACTTCAACAAGTTCTACAAGAGTAGAAGCAAAGATAGAAGCTCCAAGTCAAGGTCCTACAATGACAAAAGATCTTCTAGTCGAGAGCAAAACTGCTACAATTGTGGAAGACCCGGACACTATTCCAATGAGTGTACGGCTCCCTACAAGAGAAGAGAAGACTCTCCCAAAAGAAGAAGCAGAAGAGAGGAATCACCATCTAGAGAAAGAAGGAGTAGAGATGATCGTTATGAACGAAGACACTCACGGAGAAGCAAGGATTCGGAAAGAAGAGAAAAGTCATCAAGGAGCTACACAAAACGAAGACATCAAGCTCATGTTGGTGAATGGGTATCCGGCTCCGACTCCGACAACCACTCCGAGAGAAGTTATCACTCCGATTCCGAATATACTCAAGATGAAGGTGTTGCCGGTCTAGCACTTGTGTCAACCAACTCCTATGACATATTTGACTCACCAAATGAAGGAGTTGGAACATGCTTCATGGCGAAAGGCCCAAAGGTATCACACCCCGAGTATGTTGATTTCAATAGTGATGAAGATGACTTGTTTGGTGATGATGATTTACTTGTTGACAACTCTTGTGATGAATACTATGATGAAACGTCAATTAATCATGCTAATCAAGATAAAACGAATGACAATGATAAGGAGAAAATTGAGTCTCTAACTAAAGAACTAAACACTCTTAAGTTAGCTCATGAAACTATCTTAGAAGATCATCGAGAACTTTTAAGAACACATGAGAAATTACGCTTTGAAAATCTCAACCTTGAGAAAGAGCATGAGTTCTTAAAAGCAATCAATGATGATCTTCGTAAGAAAAGTTCTTCTTACATTGCCAAGCGTTTACTCTTATCCACTTACATGCCTCAAGTCAAGTCTAGTAACAAAAACAAGAAAGATTCTTCCTCTAGTAGTAACAATGATCATGTTAAATCCAATATTGTTGCTTCTAGTAGTTCTCTTGATTCCACTAATGATTCTCTTAGCCAAGTTACACTTGAGCAAGAAAATAGCCTTTTGAAGGGAATTATAGAGAAAGGAGTGTACAAGAGCCTTGCCGGGAGTAAGCAATTTGAGGAAATTGTACGCAAGCAAGGAAGGCACCGGAAGAATCAAGGTGTTGGTTTTGAACGAAAGTTCAATGCCAATGGAGTTGAGTGGGAAGAAGATCAATACCCCAAGACAAAGTTTGTTCCTCAACAAGAGAAGTATGATCCTACTTCTTTCAAAGGGACACAAGCTCAAGATGATCTTCCACCACAAGACTACAAGCAAAAAGGCAAGGACAAGCTTCAAGAGGAAATTGATGCATTTGAAGAAGCTCCTAAGACCTTAGTCAAGTGGATTCCCAAGACTACTTCAAGTTCCACTTCATCAAGTATGACTACA
Source organism: Triticum aestivum (assembly GCF_018294505.1). NCBI lineage: Eukaryota > Viridiplantae > Streptophyta > Magnoliopsida > Poales > Poaceae > Triticum > Triticum aestivum. The sequence goes on from NC_057800.1 coordinate 44,106,642, forward strand.
ACTCCAAGGATTCCCATCAAGATGGTGTGGATCCAAAAGAAGAAGAACTAGAGAGTTCTTGAGGGTGACTCCGCCAACATACTTCACTCTTATCATTTTGGCAAGAACAAGTGCATTCAACTTCCACATCTTGCACTAGTTCAAGGAGTCACAAACCCGCTTGTTGGTAAGTCAAGGGACAAGGTAACCTAAAAGCTTTCATAGACATCATCCTGTGTGTGCATCACTCTATGTCTATGGATATCCTTGTTTGTTCCTTGTGGGACTAACCCATGTAGGTATTGAAAGTGCACCTCACTCCAATGGATAGCTCCAATTGATCTACATCAACATTGAGCATCCACATCTTCAACATCTACATGAAGTCATCATCGACAAAACCCAAGGTTAGTTCATCCCTCTTAGGGGGGATATCACATCTAGGGGGAGCTTTACTCTAAGACTTGATCTAAAGCAACTCTAATGATGTGAACTCAACAATGCTTTATGTAAAAGTGGTAACCCCACTTGTGCTTAAACGATGAGTATGACCTATGATCAAATGTTCTCATTTGACTCCTAAGTCAATATACTCATATATAGATGACCTAATCATCGCCAATTGCTTGATAGATGCTAGAATTGGTTGTGCATGATTTGCCACATATTTCAATTGCCATTTTATTGTGTGAGCATGTTGGTTGCATATTTTACTCATTCAAGGACATCCACTTGTTGTTTTGATTGATTGGTTTTCTTTTTCTTTTGCCAAGTGGATGGACAAGAATGCCTAAGAACCTTCTCTATCTATCTATGCTTTTCTCGTCTCAAACTCTATTCATGCTACATCACAAAATTGATCAAGTCAGATTCAAACCACTCTGTGTGAGGAGCACTCGGAGTCCCCGATTTGTCATAGACTTAAACTTCCAAAACTTCTTTGTGCTTTTCGGTCTGACCGATTCCTCCATTTCGGTCATATCGAGATCACTAAGTCGATCTAAGTTTTCACCTCGGTGCAACCGATTTGAACTTTTCGGTCTTCACACCGAGTTGCTATAACTGTCAATAGTTATGCATCTCGGTGCCACCGAGTTGTTCCACTCGGTCACACCGACAGGGTCGGGCTATATATACTCACGGGCAAAATTTTGGAAATTTCTCCGAAACCTCTTCGCCCGCGTATAGCTCGCTCTGCCTCCTGGGTCTCTGGATCGTCCTCCTCGTCGCCAGCCGCCTCCTATCGCTGGTCTCCGCCGCCGTCAACGGATTTCGTCTCCGCCATTGCCGCCATAGCGAGTCCGCCGTCGAACTAGGGTATGGACTCGATCACAGTGCTATTCCCCGTCCGATTCCTAGCACATTGTGTTATTTATGATTCTTGCTACGATTGAAACACTCCTATCCAGTCAAAACAATCCGTAGAATAGTTGAGACTCGAAAATTTAGGTTTAGGTTTCCGCCGAAACCATCTCGGACCCACCGGGTTGCGGAACTCGGTTCCACCGATTCGGCCACGGCCATTGCACATGTGGTTCTCGGTCTGACCGAGAATTTACAAATCGGTGAGACCGAGTTCAGGACTTTGTGAAACCCTAGCAGTCTTGGTGCCACCGAACTGTGACTCAGTCTGACCGAGTTCACTAGTTTTGGTTCCAAAAGCTGCTTCGGTATCACCGAGTTTGCAAATCGGTTGATCCGAAATGCTTTCTGTGGAAAACTAAAACTAAGTTTTTGACTCATTCTTTTGCAAAAATCTCTGCATTTTGTGATGCTCATCCAGTCTATCTCATCTATAAACTATTCACAGGGTCAGCAGTCTGTATTTGCAACATGTCTGATCAGAGTGACAGCCAGAACAAATCTGAGGAGCAGGCTCATTTGAGTGAGGGCACTAGTCCCTCTAGCAGTTCTGATGAGGGTAGTAGGAGCACCCCAAGCAATCTGCCTAAAGCTGCCACTATAGCAAGCAAGAAGAGAACTTCTGAATCAGAGGATGAGGACTATGTGGCAGAAGAGGAAGCCACATCCAAGAAAGAGTATGGGTCAGCTGCAGCCATCAAGCCTGGAATGCAGAAAAAGGCACCTGCAAGAAGAGTTCCTACTTCTAAGCCTAGGAAGGTTGTAAATGAAGAAACCATGAAGTTAACCATGGAATCTGAAGAGGAAGCAAGTGGCCAAGAGAAGAAGAAGAGAGTCAGAACTACCACTGCCAGAGTTCTTGGCAAACCCTCCATGAGGAGAGACTCTGAGGGAGAAGAAGAGGAAGAAGAGGTTGCTGCACCAGCACCCAAGGCACAGAAGCTTATGGGTGATGCCATAAGGTCAGGGGCTACTGCATCCAAGCCCAAAGAGGCACCCAAAGCTGCATCTAAGCCCAAGAGTGCACCAAAGAGAAACACCAGGAACATATCTGCTGCTGAAAAGAACAAGGCCCCAGTGCCTGACATTGCTAAAGAAGAAGAAGGACAAGTGCTCAGGAAGCTCAAGCCCAAGATCCCAGACCACAATGATGCTCATCCTATGGCTGAGGACATGAAAGTTAGAAGAGATTCAGGGCTGAAGAAGTGGAGAGAAGCAGATCCATATGCTTCAAGGAGAAGAACTGCTGTGGATTACAGGTTTCACACCAAGGAACAGCAAGACTTCTATGAGACAGTGCTGCTGGATAAGAAGCCCATAGTATGTGACATGAGATGGGTTGATTGGGAATACATCAAGGAGAGCGAAGAACACTATCCTGGAGTGTATAACAGCTTCAAGGGTTGTGGAGTTGTAGACTTTGTTGGGCAGAAGCTCACAAAGTGGAATGAGGAGCTCATCATGCAATTCTACTCCACTGCACACTTCTATCGAGATGGCAGGATAGTGTGGATGTCAGAAGGAACCAGATATCAGTCTACAGTTGCTGAATGGGCACAGCTAATCAATGCCCCAGAAGAGCAGGAAGATGACTTGGACATCTATGCCAAGAAGAAGATGGATCACAATTCCATGTCCAACATGTACAAGGAGATCCCAAACAAAGCACTTGACACATTCAAGTTTGGCTCAGTGCATTTCCCTCTGTCAAGGCTGCCCACTATCAACTGGATTCTGAGGCACACTCTATTGCCCAAGTCAGGTGATCACAAGATGATCCGAGGCCATGCAATAAACATGCTCCACATATTTGATGTGCCACAGAAATTCAAGGTGATGAGCCTCATGGTAGAAACCATTAAGAGGACAGCAGCTGATCAGAAGAGGAGCTGTGGATATGCCCCACAAATTCAGGAGTTGATTAACTCCAAGATGGGCACAGGCACATACCTGCTGGACAAGGAACACCTGCCCATCCATCCAGATTTTGAGGACAATCAGGTTGTCATGAATGAGAATGAACCATCATCTGCACATGCTCAAGCAAAGAAGGAGAAGGCAAAGATGGAGAAAGCTGCCAAGATGCCAACTCAAGAGGAAGCATCTGAATATTTCTTGAAGAACAAGCAGGAGCAGCTCAGTTACCTGATAGCATCCACTCTGAGAATTGAGAAAGGACTGGCCACCCTGACTCGAAACAAAGAGAGCCTGGAAAGAATCATGGAACAAAAGTTCTATGACCTGGATGTGAAAGTAACAGAGATTCAGTCTGCCGTGGAACAACTACAGGATGATATGCAGGAGAGGAAGGGCAAGACCACAACTGATGTGTTTGCCAGAGTGCCCAGAGCTCAGAGATCGTCTGCAGTGCCAGTTCCTGACACCAGAGCTACCACTTCTGCACCAGCTACAGCCTCAGTTCCACCAGTTCCAGCTCCTACCCCAGCAGCTCCAACCACTTCTACTGAAGCCTTCGTCCTTGGCGTCATCCGGACTCCGCCAACTGAAGACCAAGCCTGAGGGTCGATTAGTACTATGCATTTTCTATGAACTTTTTGGTAACTTGTTGCCAAAGGGGGAGAAAAATGTATAGATCATAGGCTTCGAGAGAGAGAGAGTTTGCATTTGTTCTCTCTTGTCTTCTTGGTTGAAATTTATTTGCTTTTGAGTGCTTGAGATACTATGCCGTAATTTGTGAGACATTGATGATCATGTGTTTGATCATAAGCTACACTTAATGCTTGTTGGATATCACTATCAGTTTATCTTTTATGTTGATCATTCACTTTGCTTGGTGATGAGTGCATGTATTTAATTCTTATCATTTTGAGCGCTCCACCAAGATGTATGTGACATGGAAGAGTAACCCATGATTCTAACTCTTTGTTCATTTGCAGTCCAAAGCAAATCTTAAAATATGCACAAATTTAGGGGGAGCTCTTACTTATCACATACTTCTCAAAGCGACGATATATTTCATTCTTATTATCATTTGTCGAAGCTTTGATCTATATGTTGTCATCAATTACCAAAAAGGGGGAGATTGAAAGTGCAACTATCCTTGGGTGGTTTTGGTAATTCCTAACAACATATAGCTCATTGAGCTAACATTATTCCAAGATGAATATTTCAGGAAAAGCTCAATGGATGGCATGGCATGGATGAGGAAAGTGGATCCCTCAAAATTATAAGGACAAAGGATTGGCTCAAACTTCAAGATCAAGACTCTACATTTTATATTTTAGTGATCCAATATCACATTGTCCATAGGAAAAGCCAATACTATTAAGGAGGGATGAGGTGTTGCTTAATGAGCCTCTTGCTTTATGTGCTTAGTGATATGCTCCAAAACCCTCAACCATCTTCCCACATCCACATTTGACCTAAACCAAAAGTCAAACTCGGCCCCACCGATTCTTTCTATCCGGAGCCACCGAGTTTCACATGTCATAGCCACTGCCACAAACCCTAGCAAATCGGTTTCACCGATAGGGATCTCGGTCTCACTGAGATGGGATTGCAATTTCTCTGTTTCCCTTCGTAACGTTTCGGTCCAACCGAAGTGAGCGATCGGTCCCACCAAGATTGCAATGTAAACTCACTGTTTCCCTTTCGTAACATTTCGGTCTCACCGAAAAGAGCGAATCGGTCCCACCGAGTTTACCTGACCAACTCTCTAGTTAGCTTATTACCAAAATGGGTCTCACTGATTTTGTGTAATCGGTCACACCGAGATTACGTTATGCCCAAACCCTAACCATATCGGTCCTACCGAGTTGCATCTCAGTCCCACCGAAAATCCTAACGGTCACTAGGTTTGCTGAATCGGTCCGACCGAGTTTCTCAATTCGGTCCCACCGAGTTTGGCAGATTGTGTGTAACGGTTAGATTTTGTGTGGAGGCTATATATACCCCTCCACCCACTCTTCATTCATGGAGAAAGCCATCAGAAGAGATCTTCACTTCTAATACACATTTTTTGAGAGAGAACCACCTACACTTGTGTTGAGCTCAAGATATTCCATTCCTACCATATGAATCTTGATCTCTAGCCTTCCCCAAGTTGCTTTCCACTCAAATCTTCTTTCCACCAAATCCAAATCCTGTGAGAGAGAGTTGAGTGTTGGGGAGACTATCATTTGAAGCACAAGAGCAAGGAGTTCATCATCAACACACCATTTGTTCCTTCTTGGAGAGTGGTGTCTCCTAGATTGGCTAGGTGTCACTTGGGAGCCTCCGACAAGATTGTGGAGTTGAACCAAGGAGTTTGTAAGGGCAAGGAGATCGCCTACTTCATGAAGATCTACCGCTAGTGAGGCAAGTCCTTCGTGGGCGACGGCCATGATGGAATAGACAAGGTTGCTTCTTCGTGGACCCTTCGTGGGTGGAGCCCTCCGTGGACTCGCGCAACCGTTACCCTCCATGGGTTGAAGTCTCCATCAACGTGGATGTACAATAGCACCACCTATCGGAACCACGCCAAAAACATCCGTGTCTCCAATTGCGTTTGAATCCTCCAAACCCTTCCCTTTACATTCTTGCAAGTTGCATGCTTTACTTTCCGCTGCTCATATACTCTTTGCATGCCTGCTTGAATTGTGTGAAGATTGCTTGACTTGTGCTAAGATAGGTAAAATCTGCCAAGAACTATAATTGGGAAAAGGATAGATTTTTATTTGGTCAAGTAGTCTAATCACCCCCCCCCCCCTCTAGACATACTTCCGATCCTACATAGTACTATACCAACTAAAAGATGAAATGTAATAAATACTAGTATGTACGTACTGAAGAGTTAAAGTAACAAGAAGAAACATAACATAGTTCTGCTGGGGGCTCAGCACAACACACCCCTCAAATTAAATTAAGCATACTTGAAATTAAACTTTGCAACTATTCCGGTAGACACTGCATTAGAACCACCATGAGCAACAACACTGCCACCTTACTCGGAGTCCTCGTCCACGTCCTCGACTTCGTCCTTGTCCCTCTTCCTCTTGGCCGATACTTCTTTGCTTGAACCGCACACTTGGCTGTTGCTCTTCATCCAACCCTTGTAGATATTGAAGCAAAGGTAGCCATCCATTGCAGCGTAGTGGATGTGGTCTATATCTAGTACATTGCCATGCATGACGATGAAATGTGTATTGAGGTTTCTCCAGTTTACCGTATGAAGGATGAACTATGGCTCCTGTCAGGGTCAGCATTGAAGGCTGACGAGAGGACACCAGCCGATTCTTCTGGAGGTCGAAGGTGTTGCCTACAATGAGGCCTATCCGACGCAGGACTTCTTTGTTGTTACCAAAGTCTACAGTAACGAATTTGACTAGGTTGCTCTCGAGGAAGTCCTTAAAATCCTGGCACTCAACGTTGGCATGGCATATGTGGTAGACCAAGCATAAGTCATGCACACAAACTTGGATCACGGCGGGCTTCTTCCTCTCTTCGTCCTTTAGATCCTTCTCTCGTCCCAGGACTGTGGTGTACTCAACATCTAGCCCAGCGACCCACTCATCATCTGAGTCTTCGAACATGTGTCTGGAGCGAGAAAGGCATCCTTTCACCGTCACGGAAGAACGGGTGTAGATGACGTCGAACTCATCGCCGGTGATGGTTCTAACCTTGTACTCACCGCCGATCGGGGAGATTTGGGACGCCATGGCTTTGGGAGGAGGGTTAGGATTAGTGGAACTGCCCTAATGTGAATGGACGGGACGACTAGGAGCGAACCGCCATAGTATTGAAGGACGTGCTGGGACGAGTAGGAGCGAACTGCCAGCGTGCGAACGGCAGGGTAGTGGCTTTCCATTCTCCCATGATACGGGCTTCCGAGAGCCCTTGGATCTAAGATCGAACGGTTGCATGGCGTGATTCTAGACCTATGGGTGAATATCCTATCCTGGAGGGTTATTCTGCAAATTTTCAGCAACTTAGCATGCGGCCGTTTGATCTCAGATCCAAGGGCTACCAGCAGCCCGTATCGTGTTCACGCCTACCACGACTGTCGCGTCGCTCGTGCAGTCGCGCCCTTGGAGATTTAACACGATGTGTTAGGCTATCTGATGTTGGCATGTCATACATAGTCATCACTTAGTCACTCAAACTACAACAAGGTTTTGGCTATAAGGTTGGCTATAAGTGTATTTTTTTTACTTCTCTCTATCTCTTTCTTCGTACTCCCTCTGTCCCATAATATAAGAACGTTTTTGACACTAGTGTAGTGCCAAAAATGTTCTTATATTATGGGACACAGGGAGTACTAGTATTTATTGCATTTGCCAAGGAGTGACCTCTTCCAATGAAATGGTGTTGCTAAGTTTGCTTCATTTAATTAGCTATAGACTCAAAATTGTCTTTTCACCTAGGTACATGCGCTTAGCACCGTTTCTTCCTTGGGTCACCAAACTAGTCTCTCTCTTCTTGATTAACTTGCCACATCAGACTTTATGCCTATGTGGCAAGCTTAAGCACCTGTAGGAGCAAGTAAGTACAATAGTGTGCTTTACATGGCATTTTTGCATATGTGGAGGAAAGAGAGGCAAGGAAAAAGTGGAGAAGTGGGCTCTCATGCAAGAGCCAGCCTCTACTACATGGTGGAGCATTGGGAGAGGCACCTGTATGGAGGTGGTCAGGAATCGGGAGACTCACGCCGGTCGTAGCGCCGCAGTTAAAATGATAATGGCAAGTCAAATCACGGGGCCCCACCTGTCCAGCAGTAACTCGCTGTCAAATCACACAGCCCTACGTTTGCAGCAGCCTACTCCCTCATCTTCTCGCGTCTCTGTCGAACCGACTAGGCGGAACTGCCCCGCCTACCGCGCAGGAAAAGCCCGCGCAGTATACTCCCTCCGTCTAGGTGACCAAGGTGGAGAGGAAAACGAGAGAACTTAATGTTTAGTGTATTTGCTAAGGCTGGTTGTAATGGTACTAGCCTTAGCAATTTTGATGAGGTGTCATAGAATTAAATGAAGAAAGAGAGAGAGTTGAGTACTATGTGCCATACATGGCAATAAATAAAGTACTACATGATACTAATATATGTACATGGCGCATGAGTACCAAGTATTATTAATACAGTTTTGCTAGAACTCATCTAGATGAGATATAATTTGGTCTCATTCATCTTTTATAGCCATTGGATGTGATGCTATATAAGATGTGTGTGTGCTGACGTGGGTTGTATTTGTTCTTGTGCAACGAACTGACCACTGCATGTCATGTTTGATAGTCTCAAGTCATTAAAAGCATACAAGCCCCACATCTCTTCTTGGTTGATTCCTCTATTTATGTCAAAAAATAAGAAACAATGTGAGAGTTAATGCACCACGCCTATGTGTTTACTATTTGGTTTTCATAAGATGACTTAATACTCACCTAGACGGAGGAGTATTCGATTTGACAGCGGGCGGCACAGTTCCCGATACGGCTTTAATGTAGACAAGGGAGGGAGTAGCGGTTCCCGATATGTTGAATGGCCAATGCATCCTCCTTCAATTAATGCATGAGGGAAGTAATGGGAGGAGGTCCGGGAAAAGAGGTTGCACGATGTGAATGCAACGCAGTTTGCCCTCATTGCCCTCATATAAAGGCGCCCCTCCATTCCAATGCATCTACCACATCGTACGCACCTAAGCATTTGCCTAAGCACCTATACTAAGCGCAAAAGAGCTCACTCCAGACCCATGGCGGCGATGCGCGTGAGCGGCCAGCGGCTGCGCCAGATGGTCCACGACGCCGGCCTGCGGCATGGCACCGAGGATCGTCTCCAGACGGTGTTGGAGACCGGCTAGTGGATGGCCGTCGTCGACACCAACTACGACTCTCAGTTGGACCAGATGATCGTTGCCACCAGCAACAAGTTCACCGTCCTCAAGAAGCTCGCGGACGACATCGGCGTACTCCTCCAGCCCGCGCGCCCGGGCTCCTCATTGCCTGCCACCCTAATCGGCCTCCATGGCCGGAACCTCTTTCAAGCACTAGTGGCCCTGCGACTGCCCGCCGACGCCACGAAGAATGTCCACCTGGAGGTCACGCTCGCCGCGAGGCGCCTCGCCCTGCAAGAATTCATCGACCTACACATCCACATGTACGAGCAAATCGTGTACATAGGTATCTACAAGGCCAGTGAGGACGCTACGACGTTGGCCTTCCTCAACCGGCTGGAAGCCTTGGATGCCTTTGCTGAGAAGCACCTCGACCTCGCCACAAAAGCCGCCGCTCCTTAGCCGCCGGCCGGTGGCCCGGCATACTAAGTTGAGGAGGAGGAGGTCGTATGTTCATGGATCCATCTTTCTTCTTGCCTTCTGTAACCACCACTGCGATCGCACCATCGTGGCCTTAATTCTTATTGTGATGCTGCATTCTCGTTCCAGTCAATACCGACATGTGCGATCCCTTTGCTTAATTATATGCATCATTAACTAGTACTCCATCCGTCAATTTATAAGTTGTGCTTAACTTTTCCATCAACTTCGTGCAACGCGCGGGCATCTTGCTAGAAACACTAGAATATGTCTATATAATCCGTATGTGATAGTCCATTTGAAATCTCAAAAAAGACAAATATTTAGGTACGGAGGGAGTAATATATTAGGAGTATATCAAAACAATGGTGATTTCTTTCAAGTTTGTGAACAAATACTACTATTCTACTACTTTGGATCTGTCGCAATGCACGGGCACATTGCTGGTAAAAGGAAAAGGCATGTCGCGTTCGCGTCGCACCCCCACACGCCCGGGAATTGGGAGTACAACACGGCCCGTCCAGCACGACACATAGCTTAGGGAAGGCATGTTGCCTAGCATTTTCACTTTCATGTGGGGCCGCTGTTGAGCAAACCGACACCCCGCCCGCCGCTGGGTTGGAAAACAGAAACGAGGGGAAGATCTAACTGTAGCACGGAAGCCAAGAAATTTGGTGTCAGACAGGGCTCATTGATAGAGTAGGAGCATTCCGTACTAGTACTACTCCTACTAGTACCAAGTTTGTACTCCTAATACTATATTACTAGTACTACCACTATACAACTAGTAGGTACGTGCACGGCACAACATCGTAGGAACAAAAAACGGGAAGATCTTGTTTTGGGTGATTTATCTTTTTTCAATCAACGTAGTATGAATAATATGATGTGGGGGGCACCCATGAAGCTTATGTGGCTTGGTTGCATGTCTACGGAAGGTTAGAGAAAAATAAATAGATAATGTGTTTAGAGTGCACTCCACTAAATAGATATACTTTGGATCCATTGCAATGGACCGGCACATCTATATCTATACCCCCTATATAGTGTGTGAAAAACTTTGAAAGTTGGTCATTGGATGAAGCCAATCCGACGGTACAAAGATGGCAAATCCGAGCACTACTGGCCGTTGGATATCATCCACCAGATTCTGCCACATGTATAATCTAGAAGACTCCATGGTTGAACTTAATTCATGACTAACTTTGCCACAACTAAGCTTGGGCAAAGTTATTAGTTCTTCAAAATGAGAGCCACGAGTTGGCAAGCCTAAGGGAATCTTGCCACATTTTTTGTGTGTATGTCATGTGGGGCCTTAGTGTGGCTTGCCTAAGGTGTGGCTTGAACCAAACACTCACCTAAGTTAATCAAACTTGCTTAACCTTACATTCCACCAGATTTTGCCACATGTTAGAATCCAGAAAGCTCCACATGTAGAAGCATAATGCACAAACCACCAGAATCTCATGCGTGCAATGCACGTGTACCTTACTAGTACTAGTTGGTAGTAGTAAGAAACAAATTCCAGTTTTGGCATGAGCTCGTACTGCGGGAGCACCACAAGGCCTGCCGCAGGAGTTACATTTCCCTCTCAGGGCCCACGGGACCGAACTTCAGTGGCTTAGTGCTCGGCCTATGAGTCAATGACATGCGGACCTTAAATGCGGCTGGCCCACATGTCATTCTCATGGTGGTGGCATGGTTCGCGACTCACTCGTTCGAGATGAACCGGACGGTGGTGGCGTGGCCGTGGCGAGGGTGCCACAGCTGGGCGTCGGGGCGTTACGAGGCGTAGATGCCCACACCGGCAGGTACTACCTTTAGTACATAAGTACTCCAGCTGAGGATTGATGCCCGGGATGAAATGTGTCATAGCCGCTGGATGAAAATTCGATGGTGCGGGAGTACGGATCGGAGCACAGTAGCGGAGCAGGCAAACCGCGTCCAATCGGGTGTGTTTGTGGTAGAAAGTTGATGGTCACCGCAGTTCAGCTGGCCCGCATGTCATGCACACAAAGGCAGAGGAGCGATGGGGCCGAGAGGGATGAGGGGCACGTCAGGGGGATGAGGATCCCCTGACGTGAACAATCCTACCATTCTGTCATTGACATGTGGGACCCATAAGCGTGGGTCCCACCTATCAGCGAAGGAAAGGCAGGGCAAGGCAGTGATAGCCACGTCAGAGGATCCATGTCCACGTCGGGGGACGTCGTGCCCTGGGTTGGAGCAGCGTCGTGGGAATCGCGTGTGGGTGTGGCAGTCGTAGAAACAAGAAACGTGATGGTCGCCGTGGTTCAACTTCCATGGACAAGCTGTCATGTCTGCTGACACATGTATATCAAAACTAGAGTGTTTATATTTCAAGCACGTGAACAAGTATTATTCTACTACTTTGGATCCATTGCAACGCACGGGCCAGCACATTGGTAGTAGTAGTGTCCATCTCTATCTCTAGAGGCCTTCCCTCGTTCATCCTTTTCTCTCACAAGATAAACTACTCATACAAATGCATCTTGATGTTCCGTGGAACGCACGAGGATGTTTCCTTGGGGGTCTCTCCAGCGCGGCGTGGTCATAGTTGCAAGTTGACGCCCCTTGAGATGCTGACGTTGAGGGGCACTTGGATTTCCTCCGATGAGCAGGTAAGATGAGTTTGATCACGTAGTAAATGCATTCTAAAGACTACTTCCATGTCCATTTCCTAATTCTCCCCCTGCCCACTGTTTCACAGGTTAGGCTCGGTGCGAGTGGAGATTGGCTTGCATATGTACCGGGGGGTACCAACATCAATTTGCACAACATTTACAACGGTGACACCATTCCCGTAGAACCTTTGTCCAACATTGGGATCAGCCATGCAACGGGCCACCGCATGAATTGGTACGATGGAACCACAGTGAGATTGAATAAGATAGCACGAACCTTGCACATGGCGGTCAAAGGCGGACCATGCTGTCTGCGGCCGATTTGTTGCCGTACGAGTAGGTAGACTAAACGAAAAGGCTATGCGGGTAGACTGATGAGTCGTACCTGTTCGTGTACGTGCCCATCCTTCCTAATAGGTGGGACCTATGCAAACAGATAAAAAAATGTGTCATAGTTTTTTTTTGAGCGCGTGAGTGGGAGACACAACATTCTCTGGTTAAGGAATACTCCCTCCGTTTAGGCGAGTATAAGTCACCTTATGAAAATCAGGTTTTCCCAAAACCTTTAGGCATGGAGCATTAACTTCCTACTCGATCCTCTCCCAGCCTCGTTAGCCAGTGTTCTCTTCCTCTGCTGCCGCGTTCTACCTTTCCATTTTTCCTCTTCTCAAGTGTGGAACGATCTGCATGCCGTCCTTGATGCACCAGAACAACCACTGCATGCATCGCGGCAGGGCGTTGATTGGGCATGCATGAGAATTTGGTTCTGCTCGCAATATGGATGATACCTGAACGATGAAGTGAACAGGCATGCTAGCACGGGAGACCTATTTCCGTTATACAATACTGGAGTACTCATGTACCTACTACTACTACTACTACTACTACTACTAGTAGTAGTAGTAGTAGTAGTAGTAGTAGTAGTAGTAGTAGTAGTAGTAGTAGTAGTAGTAGTAGTAGTACAACCGTGGTACACTTGATGGTCAAAATACTATTCATCCAGTCCTCACAGTGAAGTGACAACACCCTGCGCCTGACACTAGTCCAGGTGGCGTGTTCGGGTTACCAAAGTCAGCCTCACCCTATGCACTGTGCAGTCTGTCACCGCTGCTGTACAGCACATTGGCGCCTCGCCTCGTCTCCCTCTCCGCTCCCATAGCACCACTCCATCTCCATCTCCTTCTCCGTCTCCATCTCACTGTGCCCCCGTGTACCGTCGCCTCAATCGCCTCCCCCAGTACCACTATTCCCTCGCTAGCCGCTCCAGCACCGACATCCTTCTCCCCCATAAATCAAGCCCCCTTCCAAACTCCACCATGGCTGAACGCAAACCGCGCAGCATCCATATGAGCCGCGATTGGAGCAATCTCCCCAGTGACATCCTCGACCTTTGTTGTTCGTGTATGGATATGTTGAGCGCCATGCGGCTGGCTGCATGCTCGAGGGACATGCACACGGCCATCGTCGAAGCGAGGCCTAAGCTTTTCAAGACACCCTGCTTGCTGCTATCTGGTCTTGCGAGATTAGCTCACCATGATACGGAGGCGTGCATGATGCCCCTCGACTTCAATCCGATCTCCATTAGCCAAAACTTCTTTGCAGGTATGTAGTGGGTCGCCGTACATCATTTCCCTCGACATCGATCCGATCACCATCGCCCGAAACTTCTTGGCAGGTATGTAATGGGTCGGCATGAACTCCCACTGGATGGCTGCCTTCAGAGAAGACGGTAAAAAGTTGGTGCTCGTGAACTTCTAGACCTCCCATGAGATTATCCTTCCTCAGTTGGATTATATAGAGTATTACCATCGCGGTCCAAGTCATCTAGATTACTACGTCAGTTGGACGGACCTTGTTTTGCAGAAGATTGTAATCTGCCAAGTGCCCACATGACATGCGAATTACGCAGACTTCAAGCTAATTGCCTTGTTCGACCGCAGACTCGCCTATCTTTACGCTGGTGCCTTCTTTAGCTGGAGACAACTCGGCTCGCAGTGGATCATCGTCAAAGCTGATACACACTTATGTGATGCTATTGAACACAATGGCATCATCTACGCGATCGACAAAACAGATGGCACCACGTATTGCTGGGACGGCGCGTGTAAGTTGTTTCCATCTCATGTTAATGATGACACCATGACATTGTTTGAACTTTTTGTGATGATTGGCATATCCTTGTTTGAGCAGAATTTGAGTAGAACTATGGCAATGTATTAGAGACGCCGTAAATCAGCTATATTTGGAATGAGTTAATTCATGCGATTGTGACCATGTCATTACAGCCAATTTGTACCCTGAATAATCAAACGGTTAGGAATATATGGACATTATCCTTATTTTACAGTAATCTATATACTACTACTAAATATGAGTGTGTATCAATGGCCATGTTAGTTACCTCATTTTCATGATGTAGAAACATGCACCACACTGTTGGTTTCATCTAACCATACATTAGGGAAGTAAATGTGCATATGGAGAACTCTATATTTGGAAGTAGTGAAATCTTGCAATGCTTACCATGTGTACATACCTATATTCACCCTTCAGCAATCAATGGCTAGAATAATATCCTCACAAAAATTTTGCCCACAGAATACGAGTATATAACAATGCATGGTCTGTTAGTTACCTTGAAGAATTTGTTTGTGAGGACAGAACATGATTACATAACATGCATGACATGGTAGTTTCCTATGAAGAATCGATTGCGAGATAACATGAGTATAACCATGCATGGCACTTCTGTATTTTCTAACCCAGTATACATTTCCCTGTATTTTCCTCCCAGTTCCAACAGGGACATATCATTGTTGTTTCTTGCATTATCCTACTCATACTCTGAACCATGTTGATCTTACATTAACAATGCCTGTCCTTTTTGATATGATGCAGTGTCCCTACAGTTACTGCCCTTTGTAATCACACCACCTTTGCGAAAAACAGGGAAGCACAACTGGTTCCTCGCTCGATCAGACGACGGCAAAAGACTGATGATCATTCGGACACATGAGCCGGAAAAGTTATATTGCAAAAACCCCACTGTATACAAGCACCGTGTAATACATGAGTATCCGTACGGTGGTTGTTACGTCTATGAGCAGGATACCAGCTTGTTGGGGCCTTTAGGATTTTTTAGTTGGAGGCGGGTAAACAGCCTTGGTTCACACTCTCTGTTTCTCGGACTCAATTATCCGATTAACCAGGAGATCACCGTTGGCAAGGACCTTGATGGCAGAGAGGCTCTGTTTGCTATGGAAAACTGTGTCTACACGGCGA
Organism: Triticum aestivum; assembly: GCF_018294505.1. Classification (NCBI taxonomy): domain Eukaryota; kingdom Viridiplantae; phylum Streptophyta; class Magnoliopsida; order Poales; family Poaceae; genus Triticum; species Triticum aestivum. The sequence continues at coordinate 44,122,150 of NC_057800.1, forward strand.
GCCCTAGGAGTTCGGGAGCAATCTCCCCTGATTGTCAACGATACAGCCTGCAGCCAAAAGAAGGTGAGAATGACAAAGGCATCCAGATTAACTTTGATCCTTGGATGTCTCAATTACGACAAGCAGTGATGTGGTTCAAGCCTTCAGGTCAATAGGTAATTAGGCTGTTGCATCGAAAGGGTGGAGTACTGGTGTCTCCGGATCACTAGTCGCTGAAGCGGGGCTGCAAATTATGATGGTGTTGGATCATCTCTTCGAATGACTTTGTTGTCTTTGCTGCTGGTTCTGGATGGGTAGTTCTTTCTTTTGTTATGCATATTCCTTGTCATTTGGTCATCCTCGTCTATGTCACTCTTACTATGTAATAGTTGCTTTTGTTTAGAATGTCATTCTTGTCTGGATCACGAGAGTCTGAGCGCTGCAGATGGGTGCGTTTTGGTGGTGTAGCAAGACTTCTTATGAACTATCATGTCTTGTTGTTTATGTCAGTAGTAGTCACTAGTCAGTGTTTGAATGTTGTATATATCGTTGTTTCGAACTGTTTATTGTCTCGAACTACTGGTGGACTAAATGAGGGTATCACCATTCTCCAGTGTTCAGAGTATATCTCCTTTTTTCAAGTTATATAATTTGAGCTCAGTGTCTTTTCGATGATGTACACTTGTTTGGGCCAGTGAGGTGTCGTCGAATATGGGCTGAGTAGTAACGCAATGCCAAACAAGTCAATTATGACTCTCAGGCCGGGCTCTCAAAAGATCCTGAAAAAAAGGCCGGGCTCTCCAAAAAAGAAAGAATAAGGACTCTTAGGCCGACATGTGGGTGCCACTGGTGTTTTCGTGTGCTTGCGCGCCGAGGGCATATTGGCGCGTGCTCGAAATTCATGCTACCTTTTCATCCCCGGTCTCCCGCCCCTCCCCCACCTCTGGAATCTCGATTCCTACTCCAGTTCCCCCAAATCCCCCTCCTGTACTCCCTGTACTCAAGCGCACTATCATGTCGCCGGTCAACGCGGATCTCCGAGCCGGAGATCCTGAGGTCCGTCCTGCCTTCGGTCCCTGCATGCTGTCGCTCAACAGTGGCATGGCGGCGCTTGACGACCAGTTTGCCGGCAAAGTGTTGATGGTAACCATCAACGGCGACCGGCCTCCCGTCTCGCCGGACGACCTTGTCAAAGCTCTTGGCATTGCGCACGGCATCCAAATAAGTGACTTGCTCGTCGAAGTCTGTCCGCCACCGGCTGATTTCTTCGTCAGGTTTCGGACAACTTTCGACTGCAGTCGTGTGTTCAAATCTTCCCGGCGTTTGTTCTGCGATGGCGCGCTGGTGAGCTTTGATCGGTGGCACCCAGGATGGGGATCAGTGCCCTCTGAGCTTGAGTTTTTAACAAAGCTTACCTTCCACGGCATGCCTCGACGTGCTTGGAACAGCGAGTCCTTGAACGAGCTTATCAACGACCTTGGAGGTGAGCTCGTAAGTATGTTTGTTCCTCCAGACAGCTGGGCTCTGGCAGTTATGGCATGGATGAAGAAGCCGTCCACCATACCGAAGGTGATTGGTGTTGAGATACCGGTGCAGGAACCGGGGTTGTACTATTCGTCACCACCAAGGCCGCCGCGGACCACGTTAGGGATGTACCTGTATCGAGTGTTCGTGCATGTCGAAGAAGTGGTCAATCCATCAATTGAAGTCCTGCCGCGGCCGCTGGTGCCAGGGTCCGTCGACGACGTCCATTACAGGAGTCAACGTCAGACTTTCCCCGTGTTGCTCGGAACGATGGATGGCACAGGGCCTACTCCATTGCGCGGCGGAGGCCACTGCTTCTTTGGGAGAAGAGGCAGGGCTGGCTGCCTGGATGTGCTCTACTTTGAGGTAACAACTGAATCTTTTTAGATACTAGTTAAATCCGAGCTATGGGTGTGAAGCACTGATATGCCAGTACATTTGATTGTGACCTGTTCTAATTTTGTACCTGAACTTTTTTTAGAAAGGTTGTACGTTAACTTAATGTGCTAGCAGAACTTATTGTGTTGTCTGTCTGTTCTCTTTGCACAATATTCAAGATATTTCCCCGTCATTGATAAAGACGATGAACCGTTATGTACGACTTCGTTGGTTTCAACATAGCCCTTCCCGTAGCGATCTATTGCTTCCATCCTGATTGTGCCACCTGCGTGAAATTTTTGTATGCAAGTTCAGTGTGCTATGATGTTCTATATGATTGTGTCAATTATATAAGTTTTTACTGAGCATCAGCAATGCATATGGCTGAAAGATGTATTTACAAGCATCGACCAATGGGTCTCTCTCTATCTCTCTCTCTCTCACACACACACACACACGTGCATGCATAAGTGGGACCCGTTGAATTATTTATTTGCTCGTGACAGCTTTTAATTAGGTTCCACTGTAATCTAACTTTTTTCTTAAGCTATTAATTGAGCTCAGTGACTTCAAAAAGTTGTACAGAAGTCTTGTTTGGGCCTTTCCGGCGTCGCTGAATGTGGGCTGAGTAACCATGTTAGATTGTACTGTACTACACAGGCCTTTTTTCAACATCAGCAATGCAACTGGGCCGACAGTTGTACACAATATCCGGGTCAACTTGTTATTCTCCGCCCCGCTGGGCCGCAAACTTTTCTAGGAGGTATGCATTAGGCTTAACAAAAAATGGAATTTAAGAAATAATAAATGGGATGTAATTATAATAACTGGACAGTTACTATGCACCAAACACGTAATTAGTTTGAAAAATATATTATTTTTGGAATTTGAAAATTTTAATTTCATTACTTGTTGCGCGCGTAATATTTCGTTGGATTTTAACGTAATACAACTTTATTTTGAAATTATATTTAACCTGACTAGAAATTTCGGATAAAAATATTTCGGATCCCATCAAAATGTGGGATTTTTTTTTTAATTCTGTTTTGAGCGGTTGTTTGAAATTATTAATCGTTGTCCTAGCTAGAAGTTGGGTTGTACTTTTAACAAACTATAAATGGGCTGTAGTAAATTCCATTAGAATTAAAAAATGGGCTGTACATTCTTACAAATCGCAAATGGGCTATATGTTCTCTGCCAAATCCGAGCTGTGGGCCTACTAAGTTGACGCGTACCAAGGGCTTTGTCAACTTAGTCAATATAAACGACTCTAGCTGCAGTGATCGTACGATGTCTATCCAACGGCCGTAGTGCTTCTTCAACCTCTGGTCTTCTTGCTCCAGCCGCCTAAAGTAGCGCCGGTCGTGTCGCGTGCTCCTGCCTCCCGTGGCCGGCTGTGATGTCGCGGAGGCCTCACCGCCCCGTACTACTCCCACCGCTGGCCAGGCCATCCCTCTACTCACCCACACCCCATGTTATTCTGCGGCGACGTCAGCCTCACACCGCAGCCAAACCAGTGAACCCTCGTACTCCTCTCCGCACGGGCTTCCACTGCTGCATCTTCCCCGGCTCCGCGTCGTCCCCTTCCTAGGCCTCGCCGTCGTCCAGACCACCGCCCTGGTGCTCTCGGCGCGGCGTGGTCAACGTGGTCAACGAACGACTTCCATCAGAAGAGTACTGTACGTGGAGAGGCTGACAGCTGGGTCCAGGCGGCCGCAAGGAAGTGCCTCCTTATTACACGCAAAATAATTATTCCTCCACCTGACAGCAGGGACCCACTGGACGGGCCACCTTATTTCGCGAAAAAAACGTTTCCCCCCGACTGCTGGGACCCATCGGACGGGCCAGCATATTTCACGAAAAAAAAACGTTTCCCCCGCTGTCAGTTCGGACCCACCGGAAGTGCCTACTTATTACGCACAAAAAATGAATACTCCCCCTGCTAGCTGGGACCCACCATGGTGAGAGGCTGACTTGTGTTCCTACTAAGTTGACTGGGATGGGGGCCTTTGTCAACTTTAGTCAATATGAACGATTCTAGCTCCAGTGACCGTACGATGTCCATCCAACGGCCGTAGTGCTTCTTCAACCTTTGGTCTTCTTGCTCCAGCCGCCCAAAGCAGCGCCGGTCGTGCCGCATGCTCCTGCCTCCCATGGCCGGCTGTGCTGCCGTGGAGGCCTCACCGCCCCCTACTATTCCCACCGCCGGCCAGGCCCTGCGGTGATGGCAGCCTCACACCGCAGCCGAACCAGTGAACCCTCATACTCCTCTCCGCGCGGGCTTCCACTGCCGCGTCTTCCCCGGCTCCCTGTCGTCCCCTTCCTAGGCCTCGACGTCGTCCACCGCCCTGGTGCTCTCGGCGCGGCGTGGTCAACGTGGTCAAGGAACAACTTCCATCGGACGTGGACTGTACGTTGAGAGGCTGACAGCTGGGTCCACGGTCGCAGCAAGGAAGTGCCTCCTTATTACGCGAAAAATAATGATTCCTCCACCTGACAGCTGGGACCCACCGGACGGGCCACTGTATTTTGCGAAAATAAAACGTTTCCCCCTGACTGCTGGGACCCACCAGCTACACTTTCGCACGCAAGGAAGTGCGTCCGGAAAAAAAACGATTCGCCTCCCTGACTGCTGGGACCCACCAGCTACATCTTCGCACGCAAGGAAGTGCGTCCGAAAAAAAAACGATTCGCCCCCCTGACTGCTGGGACCCACCAGCTACATCTTCGCACGCAAGGAAGTGCCTGACAGTCGGGACCCACCTGGTCGAAGCGTACGTAGCGTTGTCATTCTGGTCGCGAACGTGTACGTACATACTGGTCGATGTAGAGGCGCGCACGTGTCATAGTAGAGGCGCGCATGTGTCGTAGTAGAGGCGCGCACGTAGCATGTACACGTACGTACAGCGGCCAGGGTGCAAGAAAGAAAATACGACCACGTATGTGTACATACGGGCGGGGTCTCGAACGCCTACTCGCGCATACATACAGCCAGGGCTCGTGTACATGGCTGGGTCGGAATGGAGAAACAGTGTCGTCGTCGTGTTCATGGGGAGGCAACGGAATGCGTCGTGTTCATGGGGAGGCAACGGAATGCGTCGTGTTCATCGGGAGGCAACGGAACGCGTGGGAGCCAACCGGTTGGGTCGGAACGGAATGCGTGGTCGTGTTCATCGGGAGGGCTTGGAGGGAACAGGCGATGGAAACGAGGCTTGGCGTACCGCAGAACGGAGAGAACGGCCTTCTGTTTGACCGGCCACGTTCGAAACGGGATCCTGTTCATCGGGAGGGGTCTGGCGTACCGCAAAACAGAGGAAACGGACCTCCTACGATCGAAACGGGGGTCCTGTTGATCGGGAGGGGTGTGGCGTACCGCAAAACGGACGAAGCGGACCTCCTACAGTTGAAACGGGGGTCCTGTTGATCGGGAGGGGTGTGGCTTACCGCAAAACGGACGAAACGGACCTCCTACAGTCGAAACGGGGGTCCTGTTCATCGGGAGGGCTCTG
>NC_057800.1:44127831-44136032 GCF_018294505.1 Triticum aestivum
ACCCCTCCACCGTCTACTGTTCATCCAGCCCTCCACACCACGGGGTCCTGTTCAACCACCCGCCACGGGCACCCCTCCACCATCTGCTGTTCATCCAGCCTTCCACACCACGGGGTCCTGTTCAACCACCCTTCCACGGGCACCCCTCCATCGTCTACTGTTCATCCAGGCCTCCACCACACCACGGGGTCCTGTTCATTCAGAGGCAACGCCACCGCTCACTGTTCATCCACCCCCCCCCGGCAACGCTCACTGTTCATCCCATAGGCAGCATCGATCGGGTTCAGTTAGTAGCAGTAGCGAAGGAATCGCTCGATCGGGTTCAGTTAACAGCCATCGATCGATCGCCCGGGTTCAGTAACGCGTAGCCTGCAGTGCAATCGCTCGGGTACAGTTAGAGTCCAACGCCTCGCTCGGGTTCAGTTAGAGCCAACGCCTCGCACACACGCGCATACGTGTACGAGAGAAACGCGCATCGCTCGACCCCCGACCTCCCACCATAACCGGGAACTCCCCGAAATTTTCCTCCCCCTCGCTTCTATCACGGTTTTTTCCGTCATGGACAGCCCAAAGAATGTCATGCAGCTGCGTCTCCGGCCTGCCCAGGACGAAAAGCCCATTTTCTGTCATGATTTTTTGTCATAGAAGTAGGAGCCCACCACATCTATGATGATACCGGGTTTTGTCACAATTATCGTCATAAAAGTGTCATATGTATGACAGAAAAAAAAATCGTTCGGCCCAAAATGTCACGGATGTGTCTTTTTTTTGTAGTGCGGGGGAAAGGAGACTTAAAATGATATTATGCGTACCATCAATATTAATCGTGTGGGCATCAGGCTCCAGTATTCCATATGGATCTTCGCCGTGGTTGTTGCCTGATAACATTTCATATGAGAAAAATGAGTAAGAATCAGAGATGAATTAAAGTTATGAACCAGGTGTTAGTAACAAATACCAATTAGATTTTGAGTGGCATGACCCGCATCAGGGATCGTTTTCATTCCTGGACTATTGTAAGTTGGCTGGATCAGTATAGGTTGTTTGCTTCCATAAATAGACTTTGTATCTGAATGAACAAAAGAGGTCCCAAATACATAAGAAATAAACACTCTTGACATTATTGTAGCATAAATACATTTCAATGAACTAACCATTTTTTTGTGAAGACTCCTCTGGGTTACGTAGGTTCACGATTGTACTGAGTTGGGGGTTCTCCTCCCCTGACATTTGGGTGAATGGCAATCGTCGTGAATGTTGCTGAATCTGGTACGCATCATTTCTGTGCAACCAATCGGTCTCATTGTCATAATAAATATTCTCGTTGAGCTGCATCGAATTTGGTCTAGGCTCTTCTGCACATGTTATGATCTGCAGTTGTGTGACTGCCGTTTGTCCGGTAGCTCGCACCTGTGAGACAATGTTACTGCCATCGGCGACGGCAGCAATATGCTTATTATGCTCACTGGATTTGGGTTGTCCCTTTAATAGTTCCTCTGTATTGTGTGCATACTGCTCTCTTTCCCCCGTATCTCCAGCCCATTATGGTCTAAACAGACAAAGAGTATATCATTATATGTCAATACCATTGGGCTATACATCACCAAAGTCGACAGCCATTACCTTGTGATACAGCCGACAGACAAAGAGTATATCATTATATGTCAATACCATTGGGCTATACATCACCAAAGTCGACAGTCATTACCTTGTGATACAGCCGACTGTGTGTGTTTCGTTTTCCAGGCCATTGACGTCTGTTGTGCCATTTTTTTGTAGGCTTCACACCTTCTCTTATTTATCTCATCCCTATTTTGTGCATACCGCTCTCTTTCCCTGTGCCTTTTTTATCTCTTTACGCTCTGCAAGTCATGACACAGTTCAGCAGCTGAGCAAAAAAAAAAAGAAATCGAGTGATTGGGTTAAGTACCCAAGGAGTGGGTGTTGCTTATATCCTGGAACGGTGTGCGCGCCCCGTTGGGAGTGGTAGGGGCCATACGAAGTTCTTCAACCCTGTGAATAGCAAATTGTTATAATACAATTATATTTGAAGTGGCATCTGACTAAGGATTTTCAGATCTCAAAGTAATGACTATTTCTGGAAGTTCTGACTAATTTTCTTATGAAATTCATCTTCAGCAGTTACAGGGATGAGTTACTTTTCATAGGTGCATCATTATTCGTCTGCAATTTACAGAGAGTCAAACAAATCTGGGATATAACAATGATTCTTCATTGCTTTCATGTGTTGGTTAAATTACAGACTGGCAGCCGCTGATGTATTCTAGTATATATCGAAGGATAGAAACAAGAGGAAACGAGGGCGCACCTACGTTGCAGAGGAGTTCGTGGACGGTGACGCCGTCGTATGAGCTCAACGGCGATAAGGCAGGACAGCCTGGGCGGCGGCGTCTTAAAGCGTCACCAAGCCTGGACGGAGGCGACATATAAAAGCCTCACAAAGTCGAGAAGAGCATAGACCTGTGATGGCGAAGTACTCGTCGTCGCGTCCGTCGTCGGGTGCCTTGCCGGCTGCGTAGGGCATAGGTCAATCTGGATGCCTGGAGGGCCGGTACAGGTTTTTTTTGTTTCTGTGCAGTTGAACAACCCATCCGGAGATTACGTGATGTTTCCCTTGTAAGCCTTGATTTTTCCTAGGTGGACTAAAAGTTTTTCACGGAACATGGGAGGGCGGTTTTCGTCTGCCCTTGTTGGTGAATAATGATGCACCTATGAAAAGTAACTCATCCCTGTAACTGCGAATCTCTGGCCCCATGCTTTCATTTGATTTGTATTAGGCCCCACATTATTTTTGGTTTTATTTATACCCAAGCACATTAAATTAATTGAGTTATTTTCATAATACATTTTATACAGAAATATCGTGTTAAGCTCATTGGAACATTTCTTAGATTTTGTGTATTCTTTCCTTTACCATTTTGTACAGACAAAGCTTAAACCTTTCTGTAAAGAAATATAATTCTTGTGTCCTTTCTCTTGCCAGTTTATTGTACCATCAGTGGTCGTGCTAGATAGGAGGGGAGGAAGTGCTTTTAGTTATGAGTTTGCTAACCCGGCGGAATCTAATATACTTCCAATCGTTTTGTCCATCCTTTCACTAGAACAAGCTCAAAATCCCCGCAATTTTTTTTGCTCGAATTGTTTCAGTAATGTGTCAAGTGTTTTCATAAGCATTTAAAATCGATGTTTTGTTCAAATGGAAAATGCCCCCAATCTCTTCTGGATGGTGGATGATTGTTTGCAAAGCATGTAGACACGAGCGAAGGAAAGTGAGAAGTCTCGTCTGGTGAATATGGAAGGAAATGGACCGTGGCAAATCATGCTTTACTAGCCAAAATACCCCCATAAAAAGTAGAGTATGGAATAAGATTTTGAGTAAACGATTCCATATGTGAAGGATTATCCTAAAAATGGTAATTCATGATGGAAAGAGTGAATAAAAATGCATGACATTTTTATTTAATTTTCAGGGGAAAATATTAATTTGATGAAAAATGGTACTCCCTCTAATCTAATAGAAAAAATGTGTCGTGCTTTTTTTGGATCGGATGGACTATCTTCTTTTGAGACAAAGCATTTGCTTTTTTAGGTGAGAGAAAATCCATATAACCTTTTTTAATTTTTCTAGGGGTTATGTAACCTTTTTTTTAAAAAATTAAGGGGTATATAACCTTTTCAATTAAGGGAGAGAAAATGGATGGCCAAGAAAATAAAGAAGTCCCAGTGCGGCGTTCCCAAAGCCCAGTCCAGCCCAGCTCGCTTACCTGAGCTTTCAGTTTCAGCGTAGGCCTCTCCTATCCTCTCCTTCTTGACCGCCGTAAAAATTTCGCTAGCCCTAACCCTCCTCCGCCTCCCCCTCACCCCCTGCCCCCGACCGCGCCGCCTCCGCCTCTGCCGCCGCGGCATATCCAGCCTTCTGCGGCGACCTCCGAGTGTCTCATACGCTCTAGATCCGTCGACCTGAACCAATTGTAAGCAGTTTAAGACTCGAGTCCTCCAGTATTTTGTCAACGTGTTGCTAAGTCGACCGGGCTTTTAGTCGTGCCTGCTTGCATTGATTTCCTTGCCTCGATGTAGCTGTCCTATTGTTTGCCGTCCCTGCTGGCATCTTGCTTTCACCTGATTTTGCTTTTTCTAAATCTTCTTATACTTATATATCACGATGTTTGCCATGTTTTCATTCTGATGGAATGGGGGGATTAAATCTTTACAAAGTTTTGTAGAAAACAACGCAGAGCGAAATCTGCTGCATCCGTAGCCTGGTGGTTGCTAATCTTGTAGTGTTATAGTAAGATGGTATTGCAGCAGATTCTGTAGTTCAAGTCGAAATATATAAACTACTACTCCCTCCATTCGGAATTACTTGTCGCAGAAATAGATGTATCTAGATGTATTTTTAATTCTAGATACATCCATATTCGAGACAAGTAATTCCGAACGGAGGGAGTACTTAGTAAGAATTCCGTGGGTAGACAGCGAAACTGATAACTGGTTTTATGGCTGGGGCTCTTGATGAATTAAATCTCATATGCATTTCTTCTTTTCTTTTGCTGTTAATGTACAGATTCGTGTGAGGCACTGCAGAATATAAACTAAAAAGTCTTACCATGGCTCAGGTGAATATATTGTCATTTTCTCTCCTTTTTTTTGTATGTTTTTCTTTCAGTCAGTTCTCTTACCATGAAAGCTAATGTCTAACAACCGTTTTTATGTTTTAGGATGCTGTTGCACTTAATGGACTAAATGGCGACCGTCATAGGCAGTTTCGTAGGTCTGTGATACCGATTCTTATGTATAATCGGGAAGGTGAAAATCCAAATAAACCAATTTCTGTTATTTCGGGCATAGTCACGGTCTCTGGTGGAGGGTTTTGCCACATAATAGCATACAAGGGGTTACTTTTTCCCCCAGAGGCACACAAGTACAGATATGAAATTGTTTTTCCCAATGATATGAGGGTAGACCTTGAACACCTCGGCGTGGAAAGACATGGTCTTTTGGCTGGTTTCTATTGTCATGTTCCTGTTGAAACTGTAGATGCTGTCCACTTTGGTATTCAAACTACGAGGAACCAAGAACTTAAGATGTATGGATATCAGGTTGATAATGTATCAGGGCGATTACAAAATGATCTAACTGATGGCTATCTGACGTAAGTTTTTTGCACAATGTAATTGAATTGTCAATGTTTTGTTTTTGTTTCTATTCTAATATTTCTGTAAATAGTCATGTAGAGGAACAATATCAAGAGTTCAGACATGATTGTACACCTTCATTTTTTTCTCGAAGAGGATCACCTGTTTTCAATGAGCAAAGGCAACTCGTCGGTATATCTTTTAAGGATATTGGTGTAAAGCCTTGGATATTGGGTATATAACTGCCATTCTTCCAAGATTTTGTGGAGGAGACGATAACATGGTAATGTGTTTTCTGGTATCATTATAATGTAATCTTATGTTGTTTGCAATCCTTATTCTTTTTTGTTTATGTTTTGTTTAGCCTATGTCAGATGTCTTAGAACGTATTAGACTTCTTGGAGAGCAAAAATTTGCTATGCCTGAGGATCTGGAGCCTTCTCCTTCTCCCTGAGAATCATATGGCTTGATGGTAGGCATACCACTCTCATTCTGGCATGCATAATCTCTGCCGATTGCCTTATTTTGACATTGCGTAATCATCATTTTGTAGGGCTGCTGTGTGAACTTTGAAGGAAGGCAAGGTGGCCAGAGGATTGTTGTTGGTTTCTTACGTAGCTCTAGCTTCTCCTTGACTGTTTCTAGTAGTCTAGCCGTTTGAACTGTATGTTGCATTTGGTTGGTGTTGTTTCACCGCAAGCTCCTTCACTATATGTAACTATGTGCTCTGCTGTGGTCCAAACTTATGTAGTAGCAGGGCATTATTGTGAAGTGAGATTATCCAATCAAGTTGAGCTATGATCCAGCTTCTCCTCTCCTTCTGATCCATTTATAGTTTTGTGGTTGTTTCCTTTCCCACTTATGTGGATGTCTGAATTCTCTGTCATTCTACATACCTGGTTAGCTATAGGCTTTCCATTCCACATTGTGCTGGTGAAGAAAAAGACTGAAAATAGACATAGACATGAGACACACATGACCATATAATTTAGCTGGCATGTTGAGCTGACTTGGGCAATTAGTGGTTTGGCTGTGAGTCGGTGTGACTGAATGCATAGTTCTGTCAGAGTAAGTGCAGAACCAGTGCTCTAGATTGTCAGATCTGATGTCATTATCATAGATGCTGAAGAAGTGTGGAGAATTCTTTGAGTTGCAGTTCAGATGATATTGTCGCCGAAATGGATGTTACTCAAAACATGTTATCCACCCTGAATACAGAGCTATCTTCAGGGTTCCATTATCATTGAAAACGAGGCTGACACCACAATAGTAGTCTTCAAATACGAGAGGCTGACACCACAATAGTAGTCTTCAAATACGAAAAACGAGTTAAAGCTCCAAAAATATACTAACAGCAAATAACAGAGCATATACTAGCATTAAAGAATTCTCCAAGTGGCATCAAACCTCGCGCAAAGAAACAGAGCGCACGCTAATCGACTGGGTGTCGCGTGAAGTTAGAGAGGTGCTGATTAGGCGGTGATCACCAGATACGTAACGAAAATTCCAAAAGTAAAATATTTCTTGTTCCATTCATGTGATAAGAAACACAGCAGGCATACATAGAAAAGAATTAGGCAAATAGAGTAGGTCGGCGTGTGGGGCAGATGAAGAAACTGTCTTCCATCCTTTGTCTACACTCCCAGGGTGTCAGATATTTCTGCCAAGCGATCACCCCTAAGGCCTTGTACAATGCAATGCACTTAGGGGAGATGCTTGAAAAAATAAACCGGTTGTTCTTAAGCACCGGTGCTTATTTATAGAGAATCGACGCTTAATTAGACACCTCTCCTATAAAGATAAGCACCGATGCTTGAGAAAAAAATCGGTTTATTTAACTAAGCACCTTCACTTAAGCACCTTGCATTGTTCAAGGCCTAACTAGCGCATCCACGAACTTGCCCATGCAACACAAGCAAAGGAAAATTCCAAAAAAAAAAAGGAAAGGCAGACAGACGGCCATCATGCAGCTGACAAAGCAACCAACCAAAATGAACAAGAGCTGCACCAAAGTGCTTAAAAGTTAATGCTGATGAAGCCTATTTGGATCCATGTTTGAGCACAGCAGAATGGAGCTACCGTCTCCTGCTACTCAACTTAGCCTCCAAAAGAATCCGATTGCCAGGATATGCAAATCATCAACCTAGTATTTGGGATCAGACTTGTGCCTTAAAATCACAACCACAGCTGCAAACAAACTTGGTACCAAAAAATACGACAGTCTCCCCAACCCATCTCTTAACGGCTCTAGTTCAGACTAAGTACGTTCGTAAGCTAGTATCTCAGGCTTCAGATTAGGCAAGTTACAAACACTTCATACTTGCTAGACAGAATCGGCTTGTGCTTCAACTGGATCAGCAGCTTGAGGACAAGATAGGGGCACTATGCATCCAGATGCACTTCATCAGGTTAGAATTGTTGCCGCTGCCGATGATATATAATTTCTTCTTCCACATCTATTTCTTCCTCAATCTCGTGCCACTTCGGATAGCACCAAAATGACTTAGGCACGGGCCATCTGTCCAGAGTAAAACATAAATAAGCTGTTAAATAATATTCCTATATAAATAAGCAAGCAGTGTCATTGAAATGTGTAGTGAATAAACAATACCTGTTTGGGCTATCATCATCGTCTCTAGCAACAGTCCTACAAACAGGCCGAAAATAGTTTTACATGCAAGAACAAACACACGCGTATGAGGATAAGATCAAAACCAAGTGACATCAGTTCACTACTTCATATGTCTGAACAGTAAGAGACGAAATGGTTCAACCGCAAAAGCAAATTGGGATTTAAGAACTAGCATGAGTTACAAATTTAAAGTAACCTGAAAATGACAACCAAAACCATCCCATATTTACCATTATAATTCCAGGTTAGAGTGATGCCATGAGTCATACGATACGGTACTTACATAATCACAAATGTACGTACAATCAGACATGCCCAACTGTCGGCCACAACCACAGGACGGTCTTTATCATACCAGTGTCATATGTTATTTACCTTTTTTTTCAAGTTCTGGACAGTGGGCAGACCCCCCC
>NC_057800.1:44137119-44141169 GCF_018294505.1 Triticum aestivum
ATTTAGTGAAGAAATTGGAAAAAGAATATTGAAAGTAACGAGCTTATAATGAATATAATTACCACTGAATGAAGCCAATGCAACAACACTTTGAGACATATTTGAAGCAACGTTTCTTTCGAGTTTACTCCAGATATCTTCACTAAATTTCTCTTCAAAATTGTTAAGCAAACGCATGCCCACTGGCAAAAGCAATAAAGATTCAGTAGTGGAGGGGAGCTGGAGAGACCTGTCAGATGACAGATGTTCCAACAGAAAAGAGTAAATATCAAAAGGACACGAATGAACTCACCATTCTGCCAAACTGGGAGGGGATAACCATTGGACCTCAGCTCCTTTTTTGTAGGAACGCCTAAATTTTGCAACATAGTTAAGTGATTGATGACCCCATGTATAATGATGGTCAGGAAAACTGCAAGCAACAACTCACCAAAATAAGGATAACTCGGCCGCCCAGAACATAAAGACTTCCGCTCTAATAATAATCTATCCATGAGTCCTGGTGCCACAGGGGTGAAACAATTAATGCCTGTGACCAATGATCAATAGTTAACATTAAAAGTGACCCAACCTGGTTGACATTCTGGATCACAGAGAGTACATATGGAAGGTTTCTGATCCTTAAGTTTCTCTCCCTTCCTTGAGCTGACTAAAATGGAGAAGGGAAATAAGCAGAATTTAGAACACTGAAAAGCAGTATGAAGGAAAGGAGTATATTCTCATATTCATATACTACACTGAAGTACTTAGAATGAACTAATTAATTAGCATATCAAATATGTTATGCTAGCATGATAATAGGTGCAACCATAAAACTAAGTATGTACCCAGATTCTACAAATGATTGTTGAAAATTAACATTGGCGGTGACTCTGGTGAGGAATTGCCTGATGATGTGATGATTGCGCACAATTCAACAATATTAAGGTGCTTTTCTCACCTTCTGAATCAGGTTTACAAGGTCTAGGAAATCTTTCAATTTTACTACCAGGTCCTTTCTTATTTGTAGCCCTGCAGCAGAATGCGATAAACTCATTGGAGTAATACAGAAATCCACAAAAGTAAACATGGATGATTGGGGTCAGGCACTAAACAACAATACAATGGGGAAAACCCTAAACCCTAAATATTTATTGTGTTTGATTATTGTATAGACAAAAAAAATTATTAAATATAAGTAGCTTAATATAGTGGAAAACTTTTCCCATGCATGTTACGGTGAGTGACAACAAAAAAAATAAAATGGAGATGATATTATACCAAACCTACCAGGGAACTTTCACTACCTTATCACTTAAACAAGTATTAATAGCTTAAACATGGACACCAGAGTCCCAATTGAGTACAGGGCAACTGCGAGATATCATGACAAAACAGGTGGTATGGATTGTCAAGGTCACACTGCAGCTTATCCAGCCCCAGATGTCACAAACAACTAATTTGTTATCAAGGGAGATGTTCTCAAATGCAGATCAGTTAGCAGATGCAAGTATTACAAAAACATCAAAACAAGGCATTTCAGAAACTCTTTGGCATTCAGCATGAATGGTAGTACCACCAAACCTCTGAGCGGAATTATTCTTATGTACTTAGTTCATTCATTTTGTATGCCTACTGATGTGTGGTCAGCTTCCTGGAAATTCCAGGTTGAATAATAAATTCGCAAGAAGCGGAACAGATGGCCTGTGGTCATCCAGTAATGTTTCAGTGCATGGCACTAGTTTCTCTGCTAAATAGTTCTCACTCGCTCGGTATTACAGTAATTGAGCATGTTGCTCCTCACTACATACCAAGTTGTGATCATCCTTTAACTGTTCTTAGCCTTGTACAATGCATGCAATAATTTAAACAATGTGATTTCATATTCTAAGTAAAATGCCTGCACATTCTTTTAGAATGCATGAATTATTAGCACAATGTTTCGTCAACAAATTTTCCAACAACGCGAGAGATTTATATAATGTGTGTTGTTAGCTGCAGTATGATGTCATAAGAAGCCACTATTGTATTAAGTGCACTCTTGATTAAGCTTTCCACCATTATTTATTTTTCTAAGCATGTGTGACCCATGTGCACAAAAACTAATAAGTGAGTATGGAGGACAAGAGTAGAAAAGCAATGAGTGAGTATGGAGGACATACATCCACTGAATTGTTTTCCTGAACTGCGACAGGAGTTCAAGAATTTTAATCCTTGGTAGGAATGGAGTCTCTTTCTCAGCATAAAAGTTCATCCCGATGAAGTCCCCATTAAAATCAACAAGGGGCCCTCCAACTCCAGTCTAGGAAAAGAATAAAGTGACAGTGAGCCAAGCACAAAGATTTAGCGATGCTGAACAAAGTTTGTATAATTGAAAAAAAGGAGTATTTTTGCCCACCCCCACCCCAAAAAAGTCCAGTACATATCATGACACAGTTATTTATTTATTTTCGCTATGTATAGAAAGCGAGAAATTAACACCGCACCATAGTAATTTCACATGTGGAGATGGCAAGCTCCTCCCGGTAAGCTCCTTGTGGATTGTCGGTCAACATCCCAGCTGTGGCCACTAGTTTTCCTGAGTTGAAGCAACGCCCTACGGCAACTACTTTACTGTGAGACTCAAATTGCCGCTGATGATCTAGACATGTTACTTGAAGAGAATGGTAGCGACCGATGTTGATAACCGCAACATTGTATTTCAAATCGTAGGATTCCAACCATCCCAGTTCAAGTTTATTATCCGGAAGGCGCACTTCAATCTGCATCAATAAAGCAATGCAGCAAGTATATAGCCTGGTTAGCAGAATGATTAACATGATATTAAATAAGCAAGCAATAGTGTACAAAAAGAAAGTTTTTTTCAGGGTACTACAAAAAGAAAGTTGGCAGTACCAACCGTCATATCGTGAAGGATCTTGGTGTCATCATCAATAGATCTAACCAAACTTAATGAAGTCAGACAACTTGTAAAAGTAGGCTTGTTTACGATAATTATGCCCGTGCATGCAAAAAACACTGTCTTTTCTGCAGAAGATGGTATTTCCAAATTCTCAATCCTGAAGTACTAACAAATAGACATAGATAAAATTTTGCAAAGCTAGTGTCTATAATCACCATCAGCAAATGAAGCAAGCGATACAACAGTGCCCGCTAAGTTTGAGGCGACTTCTTTACTGAGTTCCGTCCAGACACCTTGGCCAGAATCACTTAAGCTGCCAAATTCCTCTTCAAACGGATTGTCCAGAAGCGAATTTCCTAGTTAGGGAAGCATCATCATATTCATATCATACAACATAATTCTGATCGTAAGTTGCAGAATAGGAACAGGCAGCAAGACTGAAACCAGACAACGCTCACCTCGCCAAGCTGTCCAAGCTTTCTGCTTTTTGGTCTGGCTTCTCGTGCAAACGCCTTCTCGCTTCATATTTCCAGCCTGGAGTGGAAATAACACATCAGGCCTTGTTTGGTACTCCCTCCGTCCCAAAATATAAGAACGTTTTTGACACTATGCTAGTGTCAAAAGTGTTCTTATATTTTGGGACGGAGGGAGTACTAGTGTATTTTAGGGAATTGATGGGGATTATCCCGGTCAAATCCCTAAATCCCCACATATCGCAAAACACCGTTTTGTTCTAGTGTATTTGACATGTTTCATCGCCACATTTCCTCACAAATTCCCAAATTCTAGTGCATTTTTCTCAATACCCAATACACTACCCCTACCGAGCGGATTGGGGATAAATGGGGATTTGAAGGGATTGGGTGAAGGTTGGGGTTTCACCCAATCCCTGTGGGGATTATCCCCACCAATCCCCTCAAAAACCCTAGTACCAAACAAGGCCTCAAGAAAGAGAATCACCATTTTTTTAGGATGAAAGCCGAGCTTTATGGCACCAAAGCAGAGTTTTGGTTACAATCATCCAACACTAAAGGAAATAAAAGGTGGATAGTGGCAGAGCCAAAGTTAAGAAATGCTGTTCGCCCTAGCAAACGCGGATCTAGAACGTGAGAAATTGTGAGCGCCATCGTGGTTCAATAAATCATTTCACCGGAATAAAAAGGGTGTGT